>NC_056732.1:544930969-545218469 GCF_019279795.1 Protopterus annectens | reverse complement strand
TATTAAACCTAGTGGACTTCTTTGAGAATGTCACCAAAGCCTTGATTGAGGGTAAAACAATACATACTGCTTATCTTGATTTAGCCAAGGCCTTTGACGCAATCCCTCATTCAGGTATCATACAGAGACTCTCCCAGCTGGAGGATTACTAGATGGGTAGCAAACTGGCTCACTGACAGAATGCACACTGTTAAAGTTGAGGAGTCCACCTCCACCAGTGAACCAGTTAACAGTGGGGTACCACAAGGATCTGTGCTGAGCCCTCTGCTGCTTGGAATCTATTTCTCTCAAGTCCAGGTGAAGGTAGATGGTCTGTGGCTTACTAAGTTTGCAGATGACTTTAAACTAAGAGCAATCATAGAATTCCCCAATGATATTGACATATTAGACAAGGGGCTGTCACAGACAAATAATTGGCTCCAAACTCACGGACTAAAACTTAATGCAAAAAAATGCCTCATTATCCCCTTTGGCAAAGAAGTAGCCCCTGCTAATTATGATATAGATAGCACCCCTCTCAGCTCAAGCTCAGTGGTGCAAGACTTGGGAACTCAGGTTGATAGCAATCTAAACTTTTATCACCATATGTCTGTTGTAGTAAGAAAAGCATTCTACATTGCGCATCTCATAAACAGGAGCATTGCATCCAAGACCAGGGAGGTTATATATCCTCTGTACTCGACTCTTATCAGACCACTAATTGAGTAAAATGCTCCCTTTTGTATGTACCTCACCACACATCTGCAGCAACTGGAGATACCACAGAATTTTCTAGTCAACAAACTCCTGAGCCTCCAAAACATGACATGCCTGGAAAGACTGAAAGTCCTGTTACTGTATAAGCTGCTAATAGGTGACCTGTGCCTGGCCTACATATCAGTCCCTGACCCTGCCATAATGACAATGCTGCACATCCACAAATCAAATGGGACAAGAATAGCTTGCTCCAGGGATCTCAACCTAGCCTGTGACATTAACAGAACATGCTGGAGAGACAGATATATCTCCCAATGACTGCTGCTCCTCTGGAATAAGCTCTCAGTCCATGTGAAGCAGAGATCAATGCTTCTGTTCAAGTGCAACCTTGACAACTGGGTGACAATAAATTTACCCCGGGGTGGCATCTATGTCCCTCATGGACAGAGGCAGTTGGTGCTGATCACAGAATTGCTCTGCTAACAACAATCAACTAACTATGGTCAATAAGGGTACTCAGGTTATTACACAGCTAGGCTTGTAAAGGCCCTAGGGCCCTTAACCGAGTAACCTCCTATGAATCTATAAACCTATAATGGGAATCAAACCTTGACCATCTGGGTGAGAACCAGGAATCCTAACTTGCTGACAAAATGTTTGCATGAACAAGATACTGATGTGAACCCAGAAACCAGGACATTATAAATAAAACAACATAATGTAGCTGAGAGTGCTTTCAGCCTGAATATAAACCTTTGAGTTGGTTAATTTCCTTGTAACATGAATTGTACTGTTTTATGACTAACTGCTGAACATTTTTTGTGCCTGACTGCCTTTCTTTCCTGAGAAAGTCAGTATGAATTAATTAATGTATAGAGGAGCTATGCTTGTTTTAGGATGTTTGAGTCATTTGATTATTTGAATTGCATTTGCTAACTTATGGAGACTGATCTTGATTCAGAGTCTCTAGTCTCTCAGCTGTAGGACTGTTTTCTTGTGCATGTTCTGGTTAACAAATAGACAAAATCCAAACTCTAATGGTATTGAGGTTGTTGTCGTGCAGGTTTGTGTGAAGGATTTCACTGATGCACATGGGTGCATCTGCAGATTGCACTCAGTGCTTTCCTCTTTGCAAAGGACATGAATTGCAGGTGATGGGTTTCTCCTTGAAGTTACTGAAAGACATATGCAAAAACTCTTAGAAGAAAATTAATTTAATTTTCCTTTACTGTAATAATTTGCACACCCTCACCACACACACAAAAACAAAGGTCTATTGAACAATGTTTTGCTAACTTGCTGGCGACTAGCCCCTTACATAATTTGTGTTCATCTTGAAATGTGAAGGAAGTTGAAGGAAATGTCCTTCATATGGATATATATTTCTCTGTTGCCTTTTTTAAAAGTTTATTTAAAAAGAAGTGTCTCTTTCCATGACTAACATTGGAGTACTGGCTGGTTAAGGGAATTGCTAACAATCACACCATAGATAAATTGAGACTAAGAAGCTAAAACACAAGGGAATAAGAAAAGGGAGGCAATAATGTATATGCAAAATATAAGAAGATAAATAAAGAATCAGGACACCTGCTTACTGTGAACTCCTCTAATGCAGGTCTCTGTATTGACACTAAGATATATCAAGCTCTACTTCCTGCATTGCTCATAATCTCCAATTATGGATGAGAGAAATAGGTTCTATAAGCAGGATGACCGAGCTTTTTAGAGGACACTTCCTTTTTCCTCTCTTTACCTGGACCATGCTACACTGAGTATACAATACATAGCAGTTTACGCAAGGAAAGTATACAGAGACATCTTTCCATGCTGTGACTGCAGCAAATCCAGTTTATGTCTGTTAGGAATTAGTTAATTTAAGTATAAAATACAAGGACTAGTCCAAGAAGAGCATGTGGATGCTTCCCCTCATAACTCTGGAGTACTCTTCTCACCATCATCTGCCAGTGAGATATCATTTAACAAATATGTTTAATGGAAAATTAGAAATGATGGCCAAAAACTGACACAAAACAGACAGAAGCACCTGCTACACTGAAAATTTACTCAATTTAAGTTCTGCAATGCATTGCATGGCCATAGTACATAAGAGAAAGCTGAAATAAAAAATGTGACCTAACTTTATTACTGAAACTTCTTAGCAAAAGCAAAAGCAGAAACAGAAAATACAATTCTCAATAGACATAGGTAAGAAAGTTTGAAGGGAATGCCAGATGATGCAGTTACTACCTTAAATGTATTTCAAGTAGACATTTATATAAAATGAAATAATAATAGTAAAATGGAAGATGACTTTATCAGATAACTTATTTAAATCACTGAATTTTTAGGCTTGTACATAACAGATATTTGTGTATGCTCTTATAGGCTGACAGGATCATAGGTGTTTACTAGGCTAATGACAGCAAGGGCCTTTTTAAGCCTAGCCATGCATCCCAAATCTCTGACGAGTTCTGGTACCCTTCATAAGTGCAAGTAGGGGCTTGGGAGATAAAAAGTTTAGAGGCTGCCTGTGTCCATTAAATACACAGATGCCAAACCAGGGATGAATTTCCTGTTCCCCATCCAATTGTACAAATCACACTTGAATTGGGTTAGGGAGGAACTCTGCTTCACATAGATGGGGAACCTGTTCCAGAGAAGGGGTGGTCTCTGGGATACATGCCCCTCTCTCCAGCAGGTCCTATTTATATCACACGTAAGGTTTACATCTTTAGAATTGGTAATTATGGTGCTGTTTGTTTTGCAGATATGTATGAGGTCCATCAGAGTGTGGTCTGACAATGCCTTGTATGCCAGAAATATAACTCCCCTCATTAGCCTATAGGAGACACTATACAGGTATAGGGCCTTGAGGCAGTCTGCATAGGACATGTTACTTATCACCTATTTTCTGTCAGTGTGGAATCTTTGTGGACATTCCAGTTGTTGGATATGCCTAGTTAGGTGCATACCAAAGAGGGCGTTGTACTCAATGACAGGTCTGATGAATGCCGAATACAGTGGAAGAATGAATTCCTTTTACCAAGATGCCATACCATTGCTTCTAAATTGCACATCATAGAATGATTTCCTCACTGTAGTAGACACATGATGGTCAAAGGCTAGATTAGTGTCGATGTGTATCCCTATGTCACTGACTACTGGGTCAGCTCGTAGGGGTGTATTGTCAATATGATAGTTACCAGGGGTAGATGACTTCCTGTTGGATACTGCTATGCATTTCTTGGCATTCAGTTTTAGTCCATGGTTCTGGCACCAGTTGTTTCTCTGTGTTAGCCCTTCCTGGAGAACATTTGTGTTGATGGGCAGTTCAATGACAGCTCCTAAAATCATCTGCAAATTTTGTCAGCCAGAGGTCAGTGACATTGGCCTTGACTTCAGAGAAATAAATTCCAAAAAGGAGTGGTCTCAGTACTGAACCCTGAGGGACTCAGCTTGTCACTGGCTTCTTTGTAGAGGTGGATTCCTGCCATTGAGCCAGGTGGCTATCCACTGGGTGATATAAGGGATTGTACCTAACCTCAACTTTGTCAGGCAATGCCCAAGTAGGATATTATTTAAATGTCTTCACCATGTCAAGGTAGGCAGTGTGAACCATTTTGCTCTGATCCATTGCTTTGGTGACTTTTTCAAAGAAGTCCACTGGGGTAAGTAGGTGTGACCTAATCTTGATTAAACTAAATTGGGTTGAGTTCAGTGTATGAAGGTTTAATATGTCATTATTGATCATATTCATTATAATTCTTTCCATGGCTTTGCATACAAGACTAGTCAGACTTATGGGTCTGTAGATTCCATGGTCTGTAGATGGCGCGTCTTTGTGCAGAATGATGACTGTTGCTGTTTTCCATTCATGAAACACAAAACCTGTTTGGAGGCTAAAGTTAAATAGCAATTCCAGAGGCCCTGATAGGTCATATTTTATGCTATTTAGAAGTATTCTTGGATATTGCCTTAGCCCGTTGATGCAGCATTCTTGACCTTAGAGAGAGCACTAAGGACCAGCTCTCTCACGACAGCAGGGGATCGGTGTTCTTAGGGTTTATGGGGGCTTGAAATTTTGTCAGGTTATCACTTGATAGTGAGAAGTTAGCCTTAGAGTACTTCCTGAATATTCCAGGGTTAGCAGGACTTCAGGTATTATTTTTACTTCAAAGGAGACTATTTTGCAGTCTGACCTTACCACAGAAGACATTTCACTTGGGGGTGTGCAGTACTCTCCCATATTAGCAAAGGCCAGATCCAGTAGGGTTGTACCACTTGTTGGTATACCGACAATCTGGTCCAGGGAGTTTGTGTTTAGAAAATTTAGAAATCTCTGTGTCTGTACATTTGGTGTCATATATGTTTCCCAGTTAATAGTGAGGTAATTAAAGTCACTCATGAATATGGTATTGGATTGGATGGTGAGTGTTTCCAATGAGTTTCCTGGGTCATAGATAGGGACCTATGGCTTGTAAGGGAGTGGTATTGAATTTTGCCTATGGTGATTTGAAAGCGCAGAAGCTCAAGTGCCATGTCCTATTTGACTGGCCTTGAGGTATATTTATTTTTGATGTAAATTGAAACCCCTCCACCTTTAGTCTAGTAGTAGCTGGTCTAAATGCGTGGAAGGCATTAAAACCTTTCACTGTCTGTGTGCTCTCCATGATTTTAAACCATGTCTCAATGACCACGCAGATGTCAGCATTCTCTAGGGTGAATGGAGCTTCTAGGGAATAGAGTTTTTTGTTTACACTCCTAGCATTGAGCAGTAACACCTTTAGATTTTCTTATTTTTGATTTACTGCATCAGAAGTACTTTCAGTTTGGCATGGCCTAAAAAGGCACTATAGGACCAGCTTGGTGGATATGAGCATCCTGAGGCAATGTTTTAGCTAATATTCGAAAGCCTACAGGGGAGAGGTGCAGACCATTCCTGGCAAAGCTGCATGGTCTGTTGACCATCTCTTTCCATGCTGAAGAAATATTGCACCACCACAGAATGACACCAGAAACTAAGCCAGTTATTAAAGTCAATCATCTTTTGTTCTTATAGTAGCATCATCCTTGGAGAACATAAAATGCTACTCAGTGCTAGGCACATATGAGCCTGGGACACATATTCTGACAGCTCCATGTCTAAGGAGGTGCATCTCAGGTCGTTTACACCCACATGGACTATGACTGAATTATACTGGTACTTGTGGTCCAGTGACCTGAGTATGCATATAATGTGGCAGATCCTAGACTCTGATAAGCAACTGACCATGACTTTCTCCTTACTCAGCCTGGTGAAAGGGACATCAGTGTGTTTCACAATGGATTCACCAATGACTAGAATGTTGGATTCTGTGCTGGCTTGCCTTATGGACTTAGAAGTAGAGGCTTCATGAGATGTGGCTGGATGTGTTGATGTGGGTGTTATTCTGAAAGAGTGCATTCAGGGTTGCTAAGGATGATTTTATGTATACTTCATCTAGGGGGGGTTTGGGGATTTAAGAAGGTTACATTTAAATGCCTCAGCATATGTGGATCTATATGTCTGGTTTGTGCTGCGTGTGATGAGTGCAGTATGTGTACTAATGACAACCTGATTGGCATTAGCAGTGTTTTTATGTGAGAGCTTTTACTCCAGTGACATTGTGTAAATATATCTCTCACATACCATATCAGTTTGTTTGAGTATTAACTGTTTGCCAATAAACATGAGGCAATTTCTGCATTGCCTCAGGATGCTCATATCCACCAAGCTGGTAACAGAGATAGTGAGAAAGTTCATATCCATGGCAACAGACCCTTTTTGTTGTTGAGATAGCTGGCATGGGAATATAAAGTAATATCAGAAGTATCTGGTTTGCAACTCTGGGGGCAGTGCCTGTCACTAGAAAATAGTTGATCCGTGTGCAACTAGGTAGTGATGAAATTTCAAAGGTGCTTTTAAAGGAAAAATGTCAACTCAAAGTGTCTGTGGCTATACAGGACACTGCAAAACACTTGAGGGGAAACTAATAACTAGAGCCTGATGATTTATGGAAAAGGTATTTAGGCAGATATTTTGAAGTTAGAAGCAAATCAAGCAGTACTGAAAAGAAAGAATTAGCTGGTCAAGAATGATGAAAAGAAGGGAGTCACCTGTATGGCTACTACCTGACTGCTACCAGTGTTGGGCTCACCACAGCTTCACTCTATTGGGATACAATGCTTCTTTGTTTCTTCTCTCACTAGAAGCAAAACAGTAGTACCAATCTTAAGATGAGAAGCAGGCCACAGCCTATTGTGTGATCAACACTCTTGTGGCAGATAATGCAAGGGTCTGTAGGCTTATTGTAGCCATTTCCCTTTTGATGTCTTGAATAGCAACCAGACCAATCAGGAAGCTCAACTACAGGCACTCATTTGTATAGATAACACTTCAAGTTCAGAAAATCAGTTGTCACTGTTTAATGGACTATGGAGTTAAAAATAGTGAGTGATAAACACCTTTGGGTTTGGTTAGAAAGAATTAAGCTTATGCATTTACTTTCTAGTATATATAATACTTCAAGTTTGGAAATTAAGCTGCCATTGTTAATTGGTATTAAAAGTGACTAATAAAAGCACCAGACAGGCCTGTGGTAAGTGTTTGCAAATAAATCACTTTAAGAATGAAATGCTGTTAATGTGCTATGAAGGGCAACATAAAATCTTTGTTTAAATGTGAATATCAATAGTGGGTAACATTTCCCTTATACAGTACATGCTTAAAACCATTAATTCACTGCAGAGATGAAGATAAAACAGTTGAAGAACAGATTTTAATAACCACATTTCTAAGATAAAAGTTGAAAAATCTGTGCAGTTTTTGCGCAAACACATTGACAAGCAAAACTGAGGATGAAAGTAAATAACAAAAGCCAGTGAGTATTTGGCACAGATGGTTAAGGATGTGTGTGAGATGTAGTTTCTGTAGTACAGGGTTTTATTCCCTTAACTTTCACTTGCCTATTGTTCGAACTTGAGCAAATTGCTTGCACAAGCAGTTACCTCAATACTGAAAATAAAATTCACTTATACATTTTCTTAAAAGGTCTTGATGATTTTCATTTTCATTTGCATATCTTACAACAAACGTTGAACTTTAATAAAGAAAACGCTGCAACACCATCTTGAATTCAACTTTTAATAGTGGCATGACAGAACAATGAATTGCTGGATATTACAGTGTTTTTCAAAAATGTATATCACATACTAGATTCATCTTCTACTTAGAAACTAAATTGAAGTGGAACTTGAATCTATATTTTATAATATCTCTAAAGGAGTATATCTAGACAAATTGTACACTTTTATCCAATATACCGAAACATATACTTTCATAGTGTTGTGCCCAAGTGTAGTTTGCCAAGACTAGTTGCAGTTAGAGTGAGATAAAATGACTAATGTGAATTATTTAAACATATAACATGCAAGGCAGTCACTCAGGAAAAAAATAACTTTCACTGTAAGAGCAGTAAGCTTTTATTGAGACCTTTTATTGTAGGTGACAGGTTTTATTGACAGCTCATCAGAATGCTAGAGCCACAATAACTAAGGATTCTAATATTTCAATTTCATTTTATATATATCTATATATATATATATATATATATATATATATATATATATATACACATACATACTTAGAATATTTTAGGGATCAGTGTTTCATTTGTACAATTATGGACTATTAATATAATTACCCTAAAATAAAAGCATCCCTACAATTATATATTTATTTATCTGTTTATTTATTGGTAAATTTATTTGTTTATTTGTTTATTTATTTTAGTGTAACTGGGCAAATGAGTTGGCCTAACAGACCCTTTTCAGTCATGACCCAGACTATAAGGCAGAGATAATTATAATAAATGCTTTATTTATATTAATGAACTTAAGCATAAGTAAGTTAAGCTGATGCTGAAGACACATGCTACAAAGTATAAACATAAAATACAAGCACAAATTTTAGAAGCATTGTATTAGAGTAAATCTACAACTTTAGAGAGCAAGGAGGCAGTCAAAAAATAAAGCAAATGTGATTGTGCAACAGAGGATAACATTTAGAAGCAATTTAAAGGAAAAGGAGTAATTTGCCTTTATCTAGGAATACTTTGGTTGTTTAAGCATTGTTCAAGTTGTGTTTGAAATTCAGAATAGATAGTGATTTCTAAGTGGCTGGGGAATTTTAGAGGTGGATTTTTCATGACAAAGTGTTGGAAAGGAGATCTAATTAGCTGTAGAATATTGTAACTTCTGAGACAGTATCTGGAGGAACAAGTGTAAACTATAAGCTAAGGAAAGAGCAGTGGAAAATAAAAAGTATTTGAAACTGAATAACAATAGAAAGAAAGCAAATTTAGATTAAATAAGTAAACATTTAAGCTGGTGGATGGATTTGCAGAGATGTTCATGATTTGATGAAACCACATAAAAAATATCATGATTAGCAAGTCCATGACCTGTTAACATGTGTCCTAACCACTCTCATTAGTTATTTGCATAAAACTGATGTCAGGGATTGTGATCATTTTCTACCCGTACCAATGAAATCACTTCAACAGAGCAGATGTGCATCTATAGATGGTATGGCTTTCTGCTTTCACCAATTCTGAACAATTATCACAGTGTGGGTTAATAGCTATCACTGGCTATGTTAGAACTATACACTGTCACCACAATATGTTCATAGGTTCATAGGCAAGTACTAGGCTAGCTGCCCTTGTAGGTCATTTTAAGCATAGCCAGTTTCCCTTTTTAAGCTCAAATTAACCTATCCCATTAGGTTTACCAATACCATGGTTGATATTTATATATTACGCCTAATGAAAATAACTGGGTCATACCATGGATAATGATCATCATCCAAAAAATAACTAAATAAAGCAACAAATATCGGATTCACTAAAATAGGCATGTGGATGTGGTAGCAAATAAAGGCACTGGTGATATTTTGAGTTACTAGCTGTCAGATTTGTTCTGTGACCTGAGTAATATTTCACGTTTATTGCTTTGTTATAAGGGGCAGTAGAAGGGACCTGTTTGTTGTATCTGTCTGATACAACACTTCATAAGTTGCTCTTACCAAGGCAGTAGAACTTAAAAAGTTGTAAAGAGTGGCAAAAAGAATTCTGAGACGAGAAATTCCTCAAAGTAGAAAAATAAATTATAATAGCACTAGGCAATTACTGACATCACTGTGGGATACCATACAACGTTGTTCTTACAGAGAGTTGGAATATATAGCTATTTGTGAGAGGGTAAAATGATTCCATTTGATGTGAGAATGTTAACAAAAATGAAAAAAAAAAAACTAAAAACTGTAGATCCTGTCTGAGAACACTGTTGTAGACCAGCAAACATTGCTACTGGTCTAAGTAGGAAAGCATGGCACACCAGTAGTCATTGAATTTACCCAAATATGGGAATGCATATCATGATTAGTGAAGAAAATGATTGCTTTTGCTGTGGGAATTACACTAAAAACACATGCACATAAAAATACAGCAAGCATTAGGCATTCTAGGCACTGCTTGATATGTATAAATCAATGTATTCTAACATATAGAGTTTTTTCAATCTATAAAAATTGTATGACATTTTGTAAATGTTATGATTTTGTGTCATACTGATGAATGATGTGCATATTTCTTTCAATGCTTGTAAATTTGGAGCAGTAACTAACTGGTTATATGTTTTTTCTACTATAGTGTAAAGAAGGAGAGCCTGGATGGCTAAATTCAGTAATTTAGTTTCTTACTGGAAGGACAATGTGATATGCTGTAGGGAAAACCAGGAAGCCTTAAGTGAAAAAGGGTCCTGTTGGGTATAGATGGAGGTGCTTGATTTATAGAACTGACAATTAGGCGTCCTACATCATTCAGTGTAGGACACTGCACCTACATGCCTTTCATTTCTTACCTGCACCATTCAGTGTAGGACACTGCACCTACATGCTTCTCGTTACTTACCTGCATTATTCAGTGTAGGGCACTGCACCTCACACACCTCTCCTTACTTAGCTGCACTATTCAGTTTAGGGCACTGCACCCCTGTATGTTTTTCTTACTTGCACCAGTCAGCATAGGGGAATGCACTCCACATGTCTTTCATTATTTACCTGCACCATTCAGTGTAGGGCACTGCACTCCACATGCCTTTCATTACTTACCTGCACCCTTCAGTGTAGGGCACTGAACCCCACATGCCTTTCATTACTTACCTGCACCAATCAGTGTAGGGCACTGCACCCCACATGCCTCTTCTTACTTGCCTGCACCAACCAGTGTAGGGCACTGCATGCCACATGCCTCTCATTACTTACATGCATCAATTAGTGTGGGGCACATGCCTCTCGTTACTTACCTGCATCATTCAGTGCAGGGCACTGCACCTCACACACCTCTCATTACTTAGCTGCATCATTCAGTGTAGGGCACTGCACCTCACTCACCTCTCATTACTTAGCTGCACTATTCAGTTTAGGGCACTGTGTCCCTGTATGTCTTTCATTACTTACCTGCACCAGTCAACATAGGGAAATGCACCCCACATGCCTATCATTACTTACCTGCACCAATCAATGTGGGGCACATGCCTCTCATTACTTACCTGCACCATTCAAAGTAGGGCATTGCACCCCACATGCCTCTCATTACTTACCTGCATCAATTAGTGTGGGGCAAATGCTTTCATTACTTATCTGCACCATTCAGTGTAGGGCACTGAACCTCACATGCCTCTCATTACTTACCTGTATCAATTAGTGTGGGGCACATGCCTCTCATTACTTACCTGCACCATTCAAAGTAGGGTATTGCACCCCACATGCCTCTCATTACTTACCTGTATCAATTAGTGTGGGGTACATGCCTCTCATTACTTATCTGCACCATTCAGTGTAGGGCACTGAAGCTCACATGCCTCTCATTACTTATCTACACCAATCAGTGTAGGGCACTGCGCCCCACATGCTTCTTGTTACTTGCCTTCACCAATTAGTGTAGGGCATTGCACCCCACACGCCTCTCATTACTTGCCTGCACCAATCAGTGTAGAGCACAAGCCTCTTGTTACTTACCTGCACTATTCAATGTGCACTGCACCCCACATGCCTCTCATTACTTACCTGCAGCATTCAGTGTAAGGCACTGTACCCCACATGCCTCTTGTTATGTATAAATACCAACTCAGGATCACACTACAGTGAGGAAATGGGAAAACCCCTTAAACTTCCCTTTGAGCTGTTGTTGCACTAACTTTGGCCCTACAATGCTAATCATTAAACAAATCAATCAAATTAACCAACTGATTCAGAATTTGATGGAAAAGATAAGTTGACAGAAGTACCAGGAAATGGATAGATAGATCTGTATAGATGCATATTATTATATTGTACTATAATACTGAATTGACCTTCACATAATCAGATATAAAGCGTTGGCTAGTCAATGGCCAATCAAATATAAAAGGAGCAAATACAATTTCAAATGTAAACATACTACCATTATGTTTTCAATAGCTAAATGAAAAAAAAAAAGAGAAGGACAATAATAACCTACCAAATCATAATTAAACCTGCATATATGTGGCGGGATCTATTATAGCAATAACCCACGCCCGGGTGTGGGTAATGCTGGATTTACCCACGGTTGGTGTGGTTTGGTCATGAGAGCGAAGCCCGAGTGGCCAAACAAAGCCAACCATGGGTAAATCCAGCATTACCCACACCCAGAATTGGGTTATTGCTATTATACAATGACATTATTTAAGAAAAAAAATAATTACTTTTCTTAAATAATGGCATTGTATAATGCCTCCTTGTTGCCCTTCCGCAGCTGTCTGGTATTCTGCAGCAGTTCTGATGTACTGTGCATGCGCATGCCTATGCAGTACATCAAAGCTGTGGGCAAAAGCAATGGTGAAAGCAAGATTTCCACTGCTTTTTAAAAACTGTTTCACTATGTTAACTGAGTTTAACATAGCGAGACAGCTTTAAAAAAAAGCAACGCAGAATATCCATTGCTTTTTTAGAGCTGTCTTGCTATGTTAAACCCATTTAACATAGCGGAACAGTTTTGAAAAAAGTAACAGAGAAAGCAAGATCTCTGTTGCTTTTTAAAAACTGTTTCGCTATGTTAAATGAGTTTAACATAGCGAGACAGCTTTAAAAAAAGTAACGGACAATATCCGTTGCTTTTTTAAAGCTGTCTCGCTATGTTATACCCATTTAACATAGTGAGACAGTTTTGAAAAAATCAATGGAGAAAGCAAGATCTCCATTGCTTTTTAAAAACTGTTTTGCTATGTTAAATGAGTTTAACATAGTGAGACAGTGTGTGAAGCAATGGAGATCTTGCGTTCTCCGTTGCTGTAAAAAAAAGAGTTATAGTAATGGAAAAAGTCTGGGCGACCAGACCTTTTTCCATTACTATAACTCTAATTTACAATGTGCACGCTGACCAATCAGCACGTTTTTGAATATTTAATGGGGGGTCATTGTATAATATGGTTTACCACCCTGATATGAGGGTCTCACCCCATACCCATTTACTTATATATAATAACTCAGTGTTCACACAAGCACCTCAAATGGCAATTATGCAAAATGATTAGAGAATGAGCGACCAGCAGATTGCGCCCTGACTGGAGAATAAATGCTCTCAAGCAGGTGTTAATCTACAGATAACACTCACTGAAAAATGGGTCTGCCACTTCACTGCAGCATGTCAAGCTACCATGGAGCTTGGACTGAAAGTTAGCTAAGACCTCCATTAAGTTACACTCACTCATCAGTGCTTTTGCTGTTTAGAGAGTAGAAAATAAAAAAAAAAATAAGAAAAGGAAATTTTGAAATTAAAAAGTGTATGTGTGTTTATGTCTGTGTGTATGAGAGTGACAGAGATCAATTGAGCTGTTGTTTTACACTCACTAAGCAGCACTTTTGCTGCTTAGCAAGAGTAAAAATAAATGAAACAGAAAAATCACGCGCGCGTGTGTGTGTGTTTTTATGTTTCTGGCTGCATGTGTGAGTAAATGTTTGCATGAAACAGGAAGAGTATCCATGTGTGTGTGTGTGTGTGTGTGTGTGTGTGTGTGTGTGTGTGTGTGTGTGTGTGTGTGTGTCTTTATGTTTCTGTCTACCTGTGTGAGTGTATGAGTGCTTTCATGGATGAAATTGGAACAGTGTATGTGTGTGTTTCTGTGATTATGTGTGTGTGTGTGTGTGTGTGTGTGTGTGTGTGTGTGTGTGTGTGTGTGTGTGTGTGTGTGTGTGTCTTTATGTTTCTGTCTACCTGTGTGAGTGTATGAGTGCTTTCATGGATGAAATTGGAACAGTGTATGTGTGTGTTTCTGTGATTATGTGTTTGTGTGTGTGTGTGTGTGTGTGTGTGTGTGTGTGTGTGTGTGTGTGTGTGTGTGTGTGTGTGTGTGTGCATGTGTGTGTGTGTGTGTGTGTGTGTGTGTGTGAAAGAGACAGAGAGAGAGGGAGGGAGAGTCTTAAGAGTGAAAGTGATCAAGCCATGGCAACAGCAGCAGGTTTACATACCTCTCAACCTCATAGTTCATGATATCTGAATAAAGCCTAAAATAAAGGGTGAACAAAGATTCAAAATATGAACAGATTTTAAATAGAGCTGTTTTAAAATTGCAAAGTCATTTGAATAATAGGATTTATGTTAGCATGCATTTTCTGAAGCGCAAGTGTGAGTAAGTGAGGTCCTCTACTGGCCGCAGCAGTAAAAATATTTGCATACCTCAAGATCTTTTAGCTGAAGAAATGTGGGTAAAGCCTAAAATAAAAGGGACAAAGGCTCAAAAATAGGAGCAGATTTTAATTATTGATGTTATAAATTACAAATTGCTTAAATGACAGGATTTGTGTTAGCATACATTTTCTGAAGGAAATAAAGTCTAAACTCAAATGTTTGTCATTATTTAGTGACTTCAATCCCCAATGACTGGCAACAAAACAAACATTTTAGGAGTAAGAAACCAAAAAATATAGTAAATAACTGGCTTTTTTTTTAAATGTTACATTTGGATGTAAAATGCTTCCTCCAACACCATTTACATATACTACAGCAGACATTAGGAGGAGGAAATATTTACATAAAAAATATTTACAAAAATAATATAGTCATTAAAAATAAATAAGTAAAATACAACATTTTTACTGACAGCACTTCCCTAAGTATAACAATGCCGTCAGAACACCCCTGGGTAGGTATTATTTGCAGAATAACACACACCACGTTGCGCATGCTTGCTTGCTTCCCTTCCTCTAAGGATGCTGACAGAAGCAACAGCTGACTAACAATGAAACTCTACTTCTGGGAGGTTGAAGATAGTGTTATTACTTTTATATTTTAATCATAATAGTGTTTTCATCCTTTAAAATATTAAAAGTTATTACAATGCAAAAGTATGAACCTAAACCAATTATTTTATTGCTTTCCTCACTGGTTCATTCAACTTCATTTTGTGTTTTTATATCGAAGCACACAGCATATGCATGTTGCACTCCATACATAATAATAATCCTGCAGGCAGCTTAAAATGCCGATACACTGCTTAGAAAGTATCAAGAAATCTGATGCTGCTTACCTCTGATATGTAATAAGAATATATGTTTGCAGCACCTAATTATTCCAGATTTTAAACATCTCATACTGTCAGAAGAGAATATATTCTCATAACTATTAATGTCACAATTTAAAATTTCAGTAAAGGAAAAGAAAAATCTGATGTGCATGCCCCTCTGACTCAAAATAGTCATCAACACACATAAAAAAGTGTATATATTCAATGACATACATCTTAGCCGATGTGAAAAAAATGCACTGCACACTGGTGCTAGCGCTATATCCATAGTGAAGGAAAACACGGCACTAAACAAGTTAATGAAATGAATTAAGAAATTTAACAAGCTGTGGCTATCAAACTGGTAGGTTGTAAAAGATCCCAGCTTTGATACATTTTTGAGCAATTTCATGCTTTGAGTCTGTGTTATTGTTCACTAAACCTGAATGTATGGAGAACACAAAAATGCTGTCTTTATGAGGATCTAAAATATTCAGTTTGTGAATCATTATGACACATTAAGGCACTGGAATTCATTTAATGGAGAGACTAACACATTTTTATATTTGTTTCTTGCCCCTTTATGGGTAAGTATCATGCTCTGTCCATACTACCAGGAATTCTTGTCTGGCCTCCATGTAGATCCCATTCATCGAGTTATTGGCATTATGCTCTTCAGATTCTTAGCTATTTTTGAGAGCTATCTGGATCCTTTGATAGGCATAGAAGTTAGGCTGTGGCAGAGTTCATTTTTATCTCAGGGGTTTTCAGTTGACTCACCAAGGGGGTTTATAGTGCATAAAGTGCCACCAGGGGCACTGTTGTCACTACTGACTTGAGGCAGCACTTACGCACTTATTCATGGGGCAGAGTCAGTGTTTTCATCCTCCCTGCTACTAATATGCTTTGACAGATGATTTGTAATAACGGTTACCCTAGTCGTTACATGGGGTCCCCTTGCTGTTACTTGAAATAGACAGATATTTATTTCCTTTAAACACCTTAGTGTTCAGACAGGCCTCTTCATGTATCATCTGCTTAATATTCTGTATTTTGGTTTATTTGGAAGTTTTTTACTTGCCTTATATTTGGAAGCAGCAGTAAGTCAATCAAAAGACTTCACCCAGAGTGGCATTTTGCTGACACTAATGTTGATTGCAAATACAGTTTGGGCAAAAAAAAATGTAACTCTTGTCTATGCATATACATGCATTTGAATGCATTTCCTAAGCTAGTTTTCAGGCATCTTACTTTGAATTAACCTGATTACAGTTGGGAGCAAGACGAGATATACTATGTTCCTGACAGACAACTCCTAGTTTTCTTTTGGAAGTGATATAGATGTAAATGAGTTGCCCATATTCCTCTTGACAAAATGGTAATTTCCAGAAATTTAGAATAATTTTGTATAGAATATGAAGTAAAATGCTGACTACTTACTTGTAGATCAATATCCTCTCCAGCTTTATATGTTAAGAGTTACAGTGACCCAGCACAATGTCAGTGAAAATGTTTTCTCCATATCTTAATAACACAGGGACTATGTAATGTTGTCTACATACAAGTTTGTTTTTTATAAGTATTTTGGTGGTTTTGTCAAGTGACAATTTAATCACAGTTACAGATCAATACATGTCAGTGATACAGGTCTGCATTTACTGCTTTTTACAGGCTGTGTATTCACTGTAGACATGCATTTGACCTGCGATGACATTTTCTTATCCTTGCTTCTCAAGTCACTTCTCATATGTTTTCTTGGTTGGTTTAAGGATACATGCCTCTCAATATTAAACACACCCAGTATATTCAGCAATGCATATCTGTTCAATAAATATAAATTAATTTAGAAAGCTAGCAAAGAGAGATAAAGTCCTTTCTGATAAAAAAGGAAACTTATCTCTCAGGCTTTGGACATGGTAGAATAAACATATGGAACTATAAAGCTACCTTGTTGTGGTTATATGGTTCATACAAATATAATGGGCAATAGTTCTCATTTCCCAATAGCTCATATAATGATTAGAGACTTTTAATTGTATTATTGTGGTGCCCTTTCATTGGTCCCTTCCTCATTTTAGTTTTCTTAGTTCTTTCCCCAAGTGTTTTTACCCTGAGCCTGCCATGTCTCTGTTGCTTGTCAGCCTTTATGATCAGCTCCTGTATGGTCACAATCTGTTGTAGGATGCCCCTCTGTTTCAGTTGAATACTAACAAACTCTGCTGGTGTTTTGCACACAACAGGTGGGTGAGAGTTTGTAATCAATGTGTATTTTCTGTACTAAACCTAGTCTGCCTACTTTCAGATTTTCTTTAAACAACTCAGAATCTTAGGAAATCTTACAGTTACTTTGACTCACGGATATTTAGTCTTAGGATGCCAGTGTGCACAATTACTCACTGATTGGTGACTGCTAAATAGCTAATGCTTCCAGTATTACAAATAATATAAGCCTCTTATTCATATTTCACTACAGAAAGTATATATTTACCCCTGTATTCCGCATCTGCAATTTCAGCATCACCACAGAGTGCCCATGATCTGGAAAACAGCTTTAATTAAACCTTTACTAAAATTTATTCTCATTCCACCCCATCTCTATTTTATCTCCATTTAATAAAATACTGGAATCAATGGCTCTTAACCAACTTTCCAGCTATGTTCAACAAAGCATCACCTTTCTCTTAAGTAACATATATTTTGGTCTGATCAGAGCACAATGAGGTAGAACGCACTCAAACATCCAGCACTTTGACCAGTCAGGAAGCAACTGTGCTACTTCTAGCGCTATTACAACTTCTATTAATACTAGTTTACTACTGCTACTACTTCTACTAACACTACTTCTACTACTGCTGCTGCTGCTGCAACTGCTACTCCTACTGTTAATACTACTACTTCTGCAATTAAAACTACTGCTATTATTGCTACTACTACTCCTACTACTTCTTATACTTCTACTACTACAACCACCACCACTACACCTACTACTATTGCTACTAATTATACTTCTACTACTGCTTCTTCAACTGCTACTATTACTACCTCTATTACCATTCCTCCTACTTCTACTCTTGTTACTACAACTACTGCTACTACTACTATTACTACTACTTCTTCCACTGCTACTACTGTTAATACTGCCATTATTTCTACTACTACAACTACTACCACTACTAATACTAATACTACTTCTTCTCCTTCTGTTAATACTGTTACTACTACAAAACTACAAAACTACATGAAGATACTGCACCTTTGGCTCTTAGCTGCCTGTTGAATGGTTGATTTAATTACTGTTTTTTTAAGTGAAATCCACTTGACCCCCCCCACACACACACACACACAAACATATAGGAATTTGAACAGTCAGGAAGCAGCTGGCATGCTACTTTAATGACATCTTAGAAACAGTTACCAATGATCATTACCTACTGAAGGACCAGTCATATTAGTGTCTTTAGGCAAAACACACTTATACAACAGCCTTTGAACAGTTAGGAAATAACTGACTTGCAACTGCTTCTGAGAAGCTGTTACGCATGGCCATTACCCGCCTGCTGAATGCCAGATTATTTATTAGTATCCTTAATTGGACATACCCTCCCCACCACCAGGAGTGGCTGACCTACCACTATAGCTAATTCTGGGAAACTACTACCTGTGATTATTACTTTCCTGGTGCAGAGGCCAATATTACTAATAATTTTAAGTAAGTAGCATCCTTATATTTTTTAAACCTCATTTAAAGGGTGTGCCCTCTTCCTTTTGTTTTGAGTTATGCCACCTATTAGAGACTAGAAAAACAAAACAACATTGTCCTTTTGAGTTTTTATTACTCTCTGCAGTTACTGGATGCCCATATTGTCATCTTGCCCCTCTGCACACTTGTTGATTCTCTTCCTGCCCTGCCTATTTCTACATCATGGTCCCCAAAATCTAGTCTCTTATTTATGTTACCTCTTGATTTACACACACAATAGAACACATTTAAATACTTCAAGCTAACAAACATCAATTAACACAATTAAACAATGATTGAGTACAACTATAATAGCAAATGTCCAATTAAAATAACTATTGAGACCCTTAGGAACCAATGTTCCAAATTTAAGAATAAAAACTGCTTCCTTATAAAGTAACCAATTTTTGACGATCATACCAGGGCCAAGTTTAACTTTCTCTAAAATACTACCCCTTAAGCAGCTACCATCCCCATCATGGCATAAATCAAAATGCACTGCCAAGGGGCTTTCTGCCTTTTATTTTTAATATCCCTCAGGTGTTCTTGTAAACTTACCCTAAATGTTCTCTTCATTTCACTCACATAAAACAAGTTACAATCGCATTTTCAGATTTATACAATACCTTCTGTATTGCAACTAAATGTCTCACTAGGTCTAAAAGAAATATTATTAATACAAAAGAAGGGCTGCACAGTATGGCCTATAAATGTGTTTGAAGCCTTGCTGGCAATAAGGACTATCTTGCCTTTCTGTCTACTGTCTGTCCTCTTTACTCCTGGCGCAGTTTGACTTAGCTGCACACTTGTCATACTGCTTAGCAGCTGTAACCATGACGCATGGCAATATTGCATTTTCACTCACTCCCTTACCTGTAGCATGTTTCTAATAGCATTACATGTTGCTGGTAAGATTCCCATCTAACCTTTACAATTAGTCATCTTATGTACATGTCCCATTCTCTTTGTTGAAATCAAGCCTCCATTCAGATTGAATCATCCCAAACAGTCCCTGGCTTACATAACTGTACCGTATTATAATTGTAAATAGTTTATCAGACAATATTCAGGAATTCTAAGAGCCATATATGGCAGGCAGCATGCTATAATTACTCCTACTAGTGGACATAATATCCTGAAAACTGGTTTGTTGAATATTACCGGCATCATCCATATGTGATGAGCACTTGAAACCTGCATATCCTCACAAAAGCCTCACATTCTAAGACATATTGAAGTGTGTCAGAAGAATTGCTACTGCCTGTACAGCAAAATGAAACACACTATTCTGCACATTCTGATGTTAGACTGGAGAAAGGACTAGGGGGTCCTGATCCCCATGAGAAGCAATACTGACATAGATGTAGCACAGATCTCAATGATCAATTGTATCAGTAATCAAACCACAAATTGGATAAATGATCAAATTAAAATAGGCAGCCCTGCACTGTTATCAAATGCAGTTGTGCACATATCTGCTCCTTCATGCTTTGTACACCTAAAAATTGTACTAAGAAGCTTCCATTTAGGCAGTTGTAATAAGCAAATGGTTATCATGTAAAGTTTTATTTGAAAGCTCTAGGCACTGATGTCACACAATTGAACAGGTTTCTCAAACTGACTGGCCTAAAACAATTAGTAAATAGTAAGTAAGCCTATTAGACTAAACCCCACAGCAGGCAATAATACCCAACCTAATTTCAATATAATCAAAGTGGGAGATAGACTGTAAGAAATACATCTCCAAGCCAATAATCTGAGTGATTACTGTCCAGTCATTTCAATTTGTTCATTGAATACTCTGAAAACTCCACAAATTGTCAGTGGTAGATCATCACCCAAATAGAGCAAGCAATGGGAGAAATCTTTAAAATATTATGCACCAAATTTTTTTTAAAATGTTCTGCCTCAGTCACAAAGTTTGTTAGTTAACTAGAATATTGTACATCTAAATTATCTGAATTAAATAAAGGAAGGTTGGAATGAGGAAGTCTGGATGAGATAACATAATACCCAATGTACTGATAACTCTTATTTTAAAGGAGACATTCTGGGCAAATGTAAGTTAGTTGCTAACTCCAAAAATTGAATGCCACTACTTCTTCTGAATGGACGTAAAGTCAGGTGTAAGATTTGGACTTACATAGAAGTTCTAATAGCTCACAAAGTGCAATGTACATTATTGACTTATTCAGCACTCCTACCAAGCAACTGGGTCAGAAAATACTGAGATGTGAATATAAATGTGTGAAATATAAGAACTTGTTTAAAACAATAGCATAATCAGGAAGGCAGTTTGCTTTAATATTTGTGTTTTTTTTTGGTTGTCACATGTTGGAAATGGTGAAAACTATTAAAACCTGTTAACAGAACAGACTGCAGTGAATGCATTTGTACAGCAGCATGAGCATATCATGTACCATACAACGCTATAATGGATATATTTTGCATTGCTACATGTACCATACAACACTATAATGGATACATTTTGCATTGCTACTTGTACCATACAACACTATAATGGATACATTTTGCATTGCTACATGTACCTTACAACGCTTTAATGGATACATTTTGCATACTACATGTACCATACAATGCTATAATGGATACATTTTGCATTGCTACATGTACCATACAATGCTATAATGGATACATTTTGCATTGCTACATGTACCATACAACGCTATAATGGATACATTTTGCATTGCTACATGTACCATACAACGCTATAATGGATACATTCTGCATTGCTACATGTACCATAGAATGCTATAATGGATACATTCTGCATTGCTACATGTACCATACAACGCTATAATGAATACATTTTGCATTGCTACATGTACCATAGAACGCTATAATGGATACATTTTGCATTGCTATGTGTACCATAGAATGCTATAATGGATACATTTTGCATTGCTACATGTACCATACAACGCTATAATGGATACATTTTGCATTGCTACATGTACCATACAATGCAATAATGGATACATTTTGCATTGCTACATGTACCATACAATGTTATAATGGATACATTTTGCATTGCTACATGTACCATACAACATTATAATGGATACATTTTGCATTGCTACATGTACCATACAACGCTATAATGGATACATTCTGCATTGCTACATGTAACATACAATGTTATAATGGATACATTTTACATTGCTACATGTACCATACAATGCTATAATGGATACATTTTGCATTGCTACATGTACCATACAATGCTATAATGGATACATTTTGCATTGCTACATGTACCATACGACACTATAATGGATACATTTTGCATTGCTTCATGTACCATACAACGCTATAATGGATACATTCTGCATTGCTACATGTACCATACAATGCTATAATGGATACATTCTGCATTGCTACATGTACCATACAACGTTATAATGGATACATTTTACATTGCTACATGTACCATACAATGCTATAATGGATACATTTTGCATTGCTACATGTACCATACAGTGCTATAATGGATACATTTTGTATTGCTACGGTTCCCATTCAGAAGCCTGAAACATCAAAACACAAATAATGCTAATATGTCACTATAAAGACACTAATATCTACCAACTGACCCTGACCCCTAACTCTAACCCTAAAGGTCCGCTCATCGCACACACACCTGACCTGCCGCAACACCTAAACAAACTTAAACCGCCCCGCCCCAATATTTGTCACTATTGCATACATGCCTAACATACGCCTAACCCTAACATCAGTATGTCTATTTTGTGTTTTCAGGATTTTGATTTTGATTTTCAGGCTTATGATGTTTCAGGCTTCTGAATGGGAACCATTGCTACATGTACCATACAATGCTATAATGGATACATTTTGCATTGCTACTTGTACCATACAACGCTATAATGGATACATTCTGCATTGCTACATGTACCATACAACACTATAATGGATACATTTTGCATTGCTACATGTACCATACAACGCTATAATGGATACATTTTGCATTGCTACTTGTACCATACAACGCTATAATGGATACATTTTGCATTGCTACATGTACCATGCAACACTATAATGGATACGTTTTGCATTGCTACTTGTACCATACAATGGTATAATGGATACATTCTGCATTGCTACATGTACCATACAACACTATAATGGATACATTTTGCATTGCTACATATACCATACAAAGCTATAATGGATACATTTTGCATTGCTACTTGTACCATACAATGCTATAATGGATACATTCTGCATTGCTATATGTACCATACAACGCTATAATGGATACGTTTTGCATTGCTTCATGTGCCATACAACGCTATAATGGATACATATTGCATTGCTACATGTACCATACAATGCTATAATGGATACATTTTGCATTGCTACATGTACCATACAACACTATAATGGATACATTTTGCATTGCTACATGTACCATACAATGCTATAATGGATACATTTTGCATTGCTACATGTACCATACAATGCTATAATGGATACATTTTGCATTGCTACATGTACCATACAACGCTATAATGGATACATTTTGCATTGCTACTTGTACCATACAACGCTATAATGGATACATTTTGCATTGCTACATGTACCTTACAACACTTTAATGGATTCATTTTGCATTGCTACATGTACCATACAACGCTATAATGGATACATTTTGCATTGCTACTTGTACCATACAATGCTATAATGGATACATTTTGCATTGCTACATGTACCATACAATGCTATAATGGATACATTTTGCATTGCTACATGTACCTTACAACGCTTTAATGGATACAGTTTGCATTGCTACATGTACCAAACAACGCTATAATGGATACATTTTGCATTGCTATGCTTATTTTTCCAGGCTTGAAAGTCTCATATGCAGTATCAGTAATACATGCCTCAAAGAAAGTAGCTGTAGCATGAGCAGAGCTATGCAGAAAATGAAGCAAACAGAAAGCCTAGGTGTCATTAAGAAGAGGACTGCGACGACTGAATGGGGGACTAGAATGGCCAGTGCATTATCAGTCAGGGAGAGACTGCAAATCTAAACTATCCCCAGTTGAAATAAAACATTGAAAGCACATTATAATAGAAGACATAGGACAATGGACACATTAATGCAGACCTCTTCCCCTCAGAGGTCTCTAAGAGATGACTAAAGCAATAGACTTCCAGCCACTCCTGGTACCTTAGGAACTTTACTTCTGTGATCTTTTTGGTTAGGAACCTTAGGAGTCTTTCTAAAGGCTTGGTAGGTGAGGCTAAGTGCATTTGCTTTTGGAACAATGGCTAACTGTACCAAATTGTAAATAATCCTTGAATTCAATGTTTGATAACATGTGTAAACTATGTATATATGATTGTATATAATGCATTGCATGCAACTATTGTATTTATTTTTTTCATTAGCACAATTCATATAACTCTGAATGTATTTCCTCATCCTATATCCAGTGACTAAACTGACCTGTTAAATGCAATTTATTTTTCTGTATGACACATTGTATTTCTATGTATCAATTAGTAAATATTCATAGGAGTTTGGGTTATGACGGAAACACTCTGTAGACCAATTCACTTTCCCATTTAGAAATGGAAATAAATAAATTAATATCTCCAGTTAATAGATGGAAATAAATAAAGCTACATATACCATGATACATCAATAAGTATCTCCAGTTAGCATATGGAAATAAATACAGTTGCATATTCTATTAGAAATCAGTAGGAATCATGAGTTAACAAGTTCAAATAAATAAATAAATAAAGCTGCATGTTCCATGAGAAATCAGAAGGTATCCTTTTTAGTATTGCCTAAGTGTTATACATCATGTACAACTTTTTCATTGTTTTTAAATAATTTAAAAAAATTGCCCAGTTTACAAATAGATATAAAGAGATACAGAGACAGGTGGCTAGATAGATAGATTTGGTTCTGGAAAATCATTACAACCTTTAACAATGTTCCTGTTTGTGTACCTTTTAAGTCTACAACAAAATTTCTTTTTGAAAGATGCATTCTAATAGATATTGATTATTTCTTTAAAATTAATTGTTCCTGTTTGCCAGCTATTACACTTTCCATAAAAAAATATTCACATTCCTCTGTACCAGTTATTTCTTGCATCTTTTTCATGTACCCATTGCTTTAAATTAATAACTTTGCTTTGTTTGAATTAATATCTGCCTGTGTCTGTGGATATTTTACCTTTGGAATGTATGCCATATTGTACAGTGCATCTAATATCATCTTGCTAGTTCTTTATTCAATGGGATATAACCATTTTCTCTTTTTTATCTCTCTCTCTCTCTGCCAATGCCCTTGTTATATATACATCATGGAATTTGTTTTGGTGTTTACTGATATTAACTTTGGCAGCAGTATTAAGGAATACATTTCATCTTTTTTTTATTATCTTTAAAACCCTCTTCTTCTATGCCAATTTTTACTCCTGTTACAACCCAGTATGTTTGGTCTGTATTCTTATTTAAAGTGTGCTTCAGTTGTAAGAAATGTGTCAGGTGACATGTAAATTATGTTTTGTGAGAGGATTTAGCTGAAACATCGTGTCACAGATGGCATTTTTCCTGGAATAAAGGAGAAATCTTTCATCAGACGGTGTGGGATTCATTATGTTAATCTTACTGTGCCTGTACTGCTGTATCTTCTCAGTGAAAGAGTTATAAAGGGCCATGTGAATTCCTGGAAATTCTATTTTATTCTTCGTAGCCTTCAGTTTTTCTTGTACTTCTGGGTGATTAGTTATATAGATTTTTATATGAAACGGTTATTGAATTGCTTGGGGTTTCAATGATGAGGTGGTCACTTTGGGCAATTTGCCTTTCGACAATTGCAAGTGTGTCTTAGTGTCACATTTTTTTTTGCTCCTATTAGTTTCATGAGAGAGATGATAAATATGCTTATAATTGTGGTTGCCCTTTTATTCATTATTTTGCCCTTTTACCGTCGCTTAATTTATCTAGAATGACAATTTTAGCGCTGTTTTCGCTTCCATTGTATAAATGAAGATATGTTATCTCCCACGACAGTTGAAGATGACAGTAAAGGGAAATTGTTGCACCAAACTCATCCAATGATTTCTGAGCATCACACTGAAATAGACAAAGGCTTTCCTACACTGGTAAAGCTTACTGGAATAATCCTGCACTTTTCTTGCATAGTGGCTTGCTCATCCAAGCTTTTCTCTCTTTTAACTGGAGAAATTTAGAATCAGTTCAGCAAAATAATGATTTACGTAGTGTAACTTTCAAACACTGGTGCATTTGGGCCCATGTGATTTGCTTACATGTTAGCCCCATTTCTTAACTCAGTAGCATTAAAGTTTCCAGAAGAGGATCCCTTGACGAGTTCATCAAGCCCAATTACTGTTACTAGAATTCTAGTTTTCAAACTTATTCTTCTTAGCATCTGTGGTTTCTATGCCCTGCTCAATGTCTATTAACTAGGATGCCAGTTTCTGTGCTTCAGAGCAGTTTCCCCATACCAGAAGTTACACTGCATTTTTTCATATTTGCAGTCCTGCTTTGCTGGCTTACGTGTGTCTGCCTGATTTCTCTGATAATGGTTGTCAGGTAGAATATTTATTGTAATTTGTGATCATTTCAGAATGGTTGAGATCAATTTATTAAGTTTTACTGTCTCAATAATGGCTTGAGAAGATTCAGTTGATGGATTGTGACTATTTCAGCACATTACTTTTTAATGCAATTCAATCACTCAGTTGTCTGTTCTGTAATAAAATTGCCAACCTTATGGCAAGCAAACCAAATATATGCATATCAAGCTTTTAGGGCATCAGTATTTTTAATTATGCCATGTAAACTCTAGTCCTTCCCAGGGAAGCATACTTCTTCCTGCACTACCTCTGTATTTTTGAAGGCAGTGAACAGAACTGATTCCACAATGGTTCCATGTGTCACTGTAGTAGTGATGTTCCTGTTAGCTAAACGGATCCTATTTATTCTGCCCACAGATTTTTGCTGTTCAGACCTCTCCTTGGCTCTTTTTTACCTCAAATTCTGCACGTATGCTTTTTTTATCTGCATAGCAAATGTCGATACTATAAATGCAGTGGTAAGCCAATGATATGCAGAAGCTGATATTAAGAAGCAGGCCTTAGGCATATGGATTGGATAAGCAGCTTGTCTCATCCAAATAGCAAATATAAAAGACTCATGAGAAGAAGTACTAGCTTCTGATTACACTGTATCAATGGAAACACAAACCTAATCTGTGCAAGGAGATTATGTCACAAAACAAACTCGTTACCATGAGAAATGTTACAGCAAATACAATAAATGGATGGATTGATGATTAAGTAGATTAATTAAACCCCCCCCCCCAAATAACCATTTCACATTTGACACTTTAACATACTTCCCGCCATAAGGGAAATCACAAAAAGACAAATAAATAAATGGATGGATTGATGATTAAGTAGATTAATTAATTAATTAATTAATTAATTAATTAATTAATTAAGTATTGATTGATTGCTTTGTTGACTGATTAATTAATTACTCCTTAAATACAACCCCAAATCTAATCAAGACATTAGCATGCCACAGTAATGTTTCCTCAGGTCACAGAAATATGCATGGGCCAAGAAAATAATTTCTTTGATATATAGCCCCAGTGGAAAGTACAAGGAACACATTGCTAAAAATTAAAAAAAAAAAAACATGAGGAAAATGAGTTTTCTTATGCACAGAAAAAAAATGCTGAAATGAAGTTATATACTAGCAGTAAATAGCAGAGTGTACACAATGTAGATCTTACCTACAGCTTGCTTTATTTGATTTATTTTATCACTTGGGCTGAGTATTTATGAGAAAGTCTCACAACCATTAGCAAATATTTCTTTTACTGACTTCTTAATATTATAACTGTTTAAGTACAAACTATCTGCAACTCTTTCCTGACCTAATATATTAGTTTTCAATACCACAAGTTGTATAATATATGTTCATGTTAACTTAGCACAGTGAAAAGGGTCATCAAAAGTACAATTCATTACCTGCAAGATAATGAGGGATACATTCCTACACAAGCTAGCCTATCATTTTCCTTTCAGTGGACACAACATTATATATAGTATGCGGGTGTGTGCATCTTGTCATTGTACATTGACCTGCCCTAGAGTCTTTTCAAATTTGACAGTGCCTTATACACATCCTGCAGGGCCTATCCTGCTGACATTTTCCATAGGTGTCAATTCCTCTGCAGATGACCCATCCTTACATAGGTGTCAATTCCCCTGTAGATGACCCAGCCATCCGTAGTTGTCAATTCCTCTGCAGATGACCCATCCTTACATAGGTGTCAATTCCCCTGCAGATGACTCAGCCATCCGTAGTTGTCAATTCCTCTGCAGATGACCCATCCTTACCCCCAGGAGCAATAACTAGACTCTAGCAGTCTCACTCATTGCTAATTCATTTTACTCTTTGAGAGGCAGTGAGCTGAAGAACTATCCAAAGGAGCCTCATTGCAACTGTTTTTTATCCACAACTTCATTCTTCTCATCACTACTCAATCGCTGTGAGCATAAGCTAGGATAGGACATAGAACCGTACATAAATTGTGAGCTTTATCCTGTGAATCAGTTGTTTATTCAGCACCACAACCTTGTTCAATGCCTACCATATTTCTTCAGCTGTACCTATCCACTAATTTTACCCTCAGTTCCCTCTGTCGTCACTTGCAAGCAAGGCCATAAGGTGTTAATCCCCACAACTTGAGGTAACTGATGTTCTGTCATCTGGAGACAGCAATTATTTCATGGGAGGGAGTCCTTGAACTCTTGTTTGAAAGTGTCCAAGGCACATCACACTCAGGAATGAATGCCTGCAGTGAATGCTGCAAGCAGTGGTCACTAAAGGCCAGGATTGCAGTATAACCAGCACAGTATCAGGACATCACCTACACCTTCATAACCTGTAACTAAAAGTCATAAGCATTAAGAGAAGTAGCATATACCCTTCCAGAACAATGTAGAAACCATGAATGAAATTAATGCAATGTTAAGAATACAGATACAGCCCTTTCTCTGAAAATGAATATAAGAAATGACCAACATTTTGTCCCAGGGTTACCAGAGGCTCATAGTTAAGTATTAAGATAACTGGCCTTGTGGGCCATTCTAAGCCTCACTAGTTTCCCTCTAAGATGACAAACTCTAAACCATATGTCTCTGAGGTAAATATCTTAATCATTAGGCCAAACCCCAACCATTTATCAAGCTCTTATACTGTAGATACAAATAAAATCATTGTTGAACTTGCCCTCATCCAATTCATTTAGGAAGCCAGCAGATACATTTTTATAAATTCAGAATGGACATTTCTCTTTTACGTATTGGCAAAATACTCCATTCTAAATCAAAAGGTAATGTCTTTGCACCATCTCTCAGTGACCTGAGTCAAATCTTCTTCATGAGCAATGCTTCTGTCTTCAAATGACTTTCCATAAAAGTTATCTTTTGTCTAGAGTTAGAAAATAATAACTAAAACAGCATTATAAATCCAAGCAGCTTCCTTATCAACTTTCTTTGGCCCCCAGTATTACAATACCCTACTCCCAAAAATGCAGGAAACATATTAAATAATCTACAGAACAACTACAAAGCTACAGCTTTCCATGAATCAAAATTATCTTAAAATACCCATCTAAATAAACTGGCTCACTCCAGAACACCAAAACAACTCCTCAAATTAAGAGATGAGGCTTAGTTCCAATGGAAGCATTCAAACCTCCATTTTGACTAAAACAGATTACACTATCTCTGTAACCTAGCCAGGAAACTCTCATATGATACAAAACTCTATCCATGAATCAGAGAAAGCACATAACATATCTAATCCCAAACAATGTTGGAATTAGGTTAAACTATGTAATGGTCACCATCATATTTGTAATAGTTTCAGTCTAAACTTACTCCCCACAAATCATGAATTTCTTTTCAGCCAAGAAATATTAAGAGTTCACAACTCTTCCTCAAGCATCAGTCCCACTTGCACTTAAACATTCTTTCTAACCAAACACCACATCCCTTAATCCCTGTATGCCAAACTTTTGCTTTCACTGCATCCAAATCGAAGATTATGAATAACTACTAGAGCAGATCCCGATGTATCTAATGGAGCTGATAATCCGCATCCCTGATTTATGTCATTATGCACTTATCACCATATCTTTACACTATCTGTTTCTTAAAACATTATACTCACATTATAAAAAATGTCAATAATCTAGCTAATAGTTAAGGTGTGTACCTCACAGATGCAATGTACAGGGTTTAATTCTCAGCTTTGAGCAAAACTGGCTAGGCTTGAAATGGCCCACAAGAGCAGCAAGCCTAGTACCTACCTATGAACCTATGACCATGTCCATCTGCAGTTGCAGGCTCTAAATTATGTCTCCACAGGAAAAATCCAAAAAAGTTAATATTTACTAACTCTGTTCCTATATTAAACAATATGGACATCTCTTCTTTCATCGGTGTTGCTTTTGGAATTCAACCCTTACAGATGATATGCTTCTAGTTGTAGATAAAGGCAAACTAACAGGGGAAGAATTTACTGACCATTTTATGGTCTTTGACTTAATAAATCATAGCTGATTTTCACAAGCCCTCCTTGCAGCAAACATATATGAAAAAGCAGCAAGGTGGTTTAAGCACCTCTTAACTAACAAGGAACTACAACTTAAAATCAACTCATCTCTTTCCAGCTCTGTAGCCATCACACAAAGAATGATTCATGGGTCAGTTCTGTCCCTTTTTCTTTTCCATTTTTATAAATAAGCTCTGCTCTGTCTATTCCTTCTTACCAATTCTCCTATACACAGACATCAAATGATTATATATAGGAATGGTACTTTTCCAAACACAATAAAAACATGACTAGAAAAGTCTTAGAAAATGTAAACCCATGGCTATCCAAAACTTAATTATTTTTAGACTGAAAAAAGAAATAAAAAGTCAGATTATATGTGATATCCTCAAAACTCTCTAAACTTCCTAGTAAATGGCAAAGTCATATCAGTTCAACCTTCCTATTGAAATTGTCTCAACTATCCAATACCTCGGAATTTGGTTAGATCAAAGGTTAAACTTCCAGTACTAAATCACAATAACAGAATGCAAAGGTTAATTGACTCCACTCCTGGTTCTGCAATTTGTCTTAGTTTTTAGCTCCATAAAGTAGAATAGCTAAGGGAAAAGGTGTGCTCAACTTGAATTCTGCCATATTGTTTTAGCATCTCCCACAGTATGCTGCAGGTTGCACATTCATGACTCCGTAAAATCTAGAAAACCCATGCAGGCTTTTCTGTCAAACTCTTATGACCACCACTGGTAACTATGCAATATTAAAGAACAAATCCACTGTTGTGCAGTAAGGATGCAGCTAACTGAAAGTCACTTTCAGAAGACTCATTATATCTCCCCTATTCATATGGTCACTCCAGTATTGAGTATTAAAGAGCAGAGTTACTGTTCTACAACAAGAAAGGATTCAACAGTGATCCTCTTGAATCAAAAGATTATCTGGAACAGACAATTTTGAATGACTTTCTGAAATTGGAGACCAGTATCTCAGTTCAGAGTTCAGAGATACATTGTCCAGTTTCATGTAACTTTGGAAAGGCGCACTATCCATATCATGGAACATCAGTTTTCAAAACAAACTTCACCCACATCTTTTGCCTTACCATCACATTTTTTTTCTGTTTTGCCTACACAGTCAGCCTCAGAGAATTCTCTACCTCACCCTGCAGGCCCATTCACTCTTCAGAGGAGAGAACAGACACATCTGTTTTCTAGTCTGGGGGATTGCCCTAATCTCCGTTCATTTCCAGAGCAGGGTGAGAGCATCATTGGCCCATGCAGTCTTCAGAGTTGAGTGTGAGGTGTGACTGAGCAGGTCAGACTGCCCTCCATGCCTAATGCCTCATTGCAGCAGCTGGTAACTGCACCTCATGCTACAGATTGGCAGAGACCTCTAACCAGAACTGGGCTGCACCCTGACCTCCCTCCAGCTGTCTCCTTGTAGTGCCTCACCCTCTGACTGCAGTCAGTACAGAAGTGATTCTAATGTTTTCCTCAGAAAAGCATGGATAAGCCAGCAGCAGTCCCTGACTCACATTCTCCCCAGCCACCCCTTCCAATGATCTGAGCCAGTAATCAAAGTCATAGCACAAGAGGCATATTAAAACTTTATCCCTGTATGTCAAAAGGGCTGAACTAGCTTACTTTCACAGTTTAATGACTGTAGCGATCTCAAGTCTCCTCAGATGTTTTGTGTACTGCCTCCTCAATGGACAGAATGACTACGAGGTGCGGAAGTTCCTCAAAGTGTTTCTTCCATACTTCTACCATATCCCAAGTGGCTATCAGCATGCTGGCTTTTTAGCAAGATCTGTGACTCACAGATCCAGTGATTAGAGCTTGTTCCTGACCTTCAAGCAATAGCTGAGAGGAGTTTGCATATTCTAGTAATACTGTATTGCATTTTTTCACCTCAAAATAATAGAGAGATCGATAGATAGATAGATATAATGCTGTTTGAACAGATGCATTAAAGTGCATACATTCACATGAACCTTCCTACCTATGTATCAATAATTTTATATATATATATATATATATATATATATATATATATATATATATATATATGGTTTACTATTGTTTGCGCGAACGACATTCTATCAGCTGCAATGTGCTGAAAAACAGAATGTCGAACACACAAGCAGTTTTGCAACAGATAGTCGACTCCACTTATGTGAATGCACAACTGCATTCGCATAAGTAGAAATCGACGATCTGCATGGAGATAGTGGTACAGTGGGGAATGGAAATTCATCTACATCCCCACTATAGTGCGATCTCGGAGTTAGAATATATAAGTAGGAGGGGTGTGGGGAGGTGCAGGGGGGCTTGCCTCCCTGCAAAAACGTGATAGCTGTATATGAGTTTGATTTACATCAGCTCCTATATGGCAATCACGTGGTGGTTTCAACAACAATGTCGAACCAAATGCGTCGAGTCTTTGGTGCGACATTTGGAATGGTAGTTATTTGTACTTTCAGTATTACCATTCGTTTATATGAACGGAAAATGTTTTTCCATTCGAATAAACAATAGCAAACCATATATATATATATATATATATATATATATATATATATATATATATATATATATATATTTCACTCTAAACCCTCCAGCAACAATATACAAATTTCATAGGTTTTATTAGTACAATCGACAAGCAGATGTGTGTGTGTGTTTTGCATATCTATCTACATGTCTGTATAGTTATATCTATCTATATAGATAGATTGTAGATATGAGGAGCCACAGACTGTCCCACTTTTACTCATTTAACAAGCAATAGAATTAATAAGAACAAAAGGTCACATATTTTCTCTTCCATTGCTAAGGCCAATTTCAGTGGCCTCATTAAATTCCTCCCACACATGTTCTTTGGCAACCACTGCCTTCCTGACTTTAAAGCATGTATTCATCACCTCTGTTGGCCTTCCAATTTGAATAGCATAACTCTTACTTACACATGATGACTTCCTTAATGGGAGCTGATGGTTAGAACAGCATGGAATAACTCTTTCTTATACTCACTTACTTCCTTAATGGGGAGCTGAACAGGTGACGGCACTGCTAGTTTCCCAGCAGTACTTGATGATGTGACTGGGCTTTTTAATTGTCTCTTTTGGCTGCAAGCTTAATAAGAACCTATAAACATATATATGTTCAACGTTTCTGCCACCACTGACCACATTTTTGGCACAGCACTTTATATATGCATTAACTTTGAAGCACTTTACAGAGTTCTTTAGGATTCTGTATCCCATTCCTCTCTCAGTACATAAGAAAAGTTCTTCTAGTTGCAAAAGTTAAACTCACCATATATTCCACCACCTGATAGACATCTCCTGAACACTCTCAGTAGTCATTTGGACCTTCTGTGTCTGCCCGTCTGCCATACCAGTGGTCAGATCTAGTTCACCATCAAGTTATTAGCAGTTAAAAGCTCATCACTTCTCTTGATCTGTATGTCTAGAGCTCTGTTGCCAGATCGTATGGCATGACTACAAACATGTTATTGAAATTTGATCAAAGATGATGTGGTAGCAGGTATACTCATGAGCAGTCCTGTGTTTGAACATGATATCCATTGTGTACATTCCATTGCAAGCCACAGATATCCAATGAAAGTTCACCATTCATTATTCATGTTTCTAGCAGATAAGCAGTCTGTCTCAGTCATGCACTACTAGCTGGCTCCATCATTCTCTTCATGACTGTCAAAATCCCCCCAGTAGAATTAGGTGGTATCCCTTTAAGCAATACATTCATGTTGTCCATTAAGACTGAATATTGTAAATGCCTGTGATGCGCATAGATGCTGAAATAACTATCAATAACTGTGTAGGTAGTTATGTAACCAAACCAAACATACTGAGTAAACCAACATAATGTAACAAATCAAGCTCAAGCAAGCCTTTTAGGACAGTTCAGTAAATGTTCAGCAATATACCTCAGCAGACTTGAAACACTCAACATTATCGTGTCACTTAGATAGCGTCTGAATTGAATTGACAGTGAATTTATTCTTTGAGAGGTTTATTTAAAAAAAAAAGCTCTAAAGAATAAGAGTTCTTGTTTAAACCTGGATGTTATTTGTATTTATGATATTTAGCATTATTCTTTAAATTACCACCTCTCCTTTACACGTTGAGCATTTCCAGAGCTTGGATTTTAATATTATGCATTTCAGCACTGATGGACAAATGCCTGTGTAGTCCATCATTTCAACTACCTTTGATGACCTCATTTTGTGCTCCAGCATTTGGATTTGCTATTGTCTATTTTGCTATTATAAAAAAGTACTGCAGTCATCTTAACCAACAAAACTGTAACCTTTATTATATATCAGATGTATAAATTCACTGCATGACTGAATGTTTGTTCAACTGCAGTGTCTAAACATGAAGTTGTCTGTTAAATACCTCTGCTGGGTCCAGTTCTTATGCTCCATTATCAGTTCTAAACTTCTTGTATATTGAAATGTAGAATTGTATCCGATTATGCTGGTGATGTCACAAATATCTGGTGAGGTTAATAAAATCTGCCAGTTCTTGGATACGAGATCCCTCACATGCTCAATCCATGCTGTATCTTTTCAGAAATAATTATGTTTGTTACATGCACCTGCATGTATATCAACTGACATCTTATAAACAGGTCACAACCTAATGTGCCTCAAAAATGCCACTATAGTTTAGCATTGATTGACTAAAACTTTATTAGACAGTTTAACTAAAATTCATTGCCAATCTTCTCATCCTTCTAGTCAATCCTATGTTACTCTGTACTTAATCTTGCTGCTGTAATCAACTGTAAAGTGGCTACAGCCTGAAATGTTTGCTTGGGATACAAATAAGTTGAGGGCAGATAGATCTTTACATTGTTTACGTTTACTATACAGACTGGATCCAAACTGATCAAATGTATTACATTTTTATTACAATTTATTACAAATTTATTATTTGAAAATTTAATTGTTTTTACACCCTCATGAAGACAAAAAAAAATGATCACATAATATTGAAAAAAAAAACACAGTTTATCCAGTGTTGTGCCTATAACAAAATGTCATTGTTGACGTTTTGTGGCAATAACATAATGATTTTCTCGTGATATTCTAATGACTGTCGCAAAACAGATTCTGAGATCAGAACATAGGTGCCTTATGGTCTCCTTAAAGATGACTCTGAATTGTCAAATAAAGCAGTAATACTGAGAATCATGTTGTTTCGGTAAAGAAAGTACTACAATAAGGGACATAGAGATAAAAAATCCAAATGAATTAAAAGACTGCAAGATCAGAATTAGTTTTTCACATACTGCTGTCTATGCATATGACAAAACAAACTTTAGCTATATATAAAGCAAGGGTAAATGTCTTCCATTAATGCAGAAAAAGCACTGAAATAATTTTCCAAAAATAATAAACCCTTTGCTCAACTATATGTCAAAGTCAGGGCAAATATAGTTTGTGCAATCAAGAACAGTGTTGGGAGTCCCAGACTGTTTATCCCATTTCTGTTATACAAACTCTCACTTTCAGTTTCAAAAGACAGCAGCTTCACTTAATAATTATGACTGAAAAATAATAATCCTTTTAATGTGAGACTTTGTAGATCATCTGGAGTCATCATACCTTGAAAAGCGAAGTTAGAAAAATCAAGAGACTAATTTTTAAAGTAGACATTAGCAAAGCACACTACAGGGCTTACAAACAAGATTTAATAAGAGTTGTTAAGACTTGAATGTTATCATATCAATAAAAATGAGTGATTTTGGAAGCAGAAATACTTTAAATGGCATTCCTTTAGAAAATACATGCTCTTTAATTTGCCTGAAATTAACTACCTTGGGGGAAAAAACATTAGAAAAATAAAAGTTCACTGATCACAAACTGCATGAAATATCATATTACTTTCTGTATATTTGCAAGGATATGTTTCAAACATCATTTATTTTATTTTAATTGTAACCATGATATATGTGAGTTTATATTTCTGATAAATGTCTGTTGTTACTGTATGCAAAATATTAAGCAAAAGTTAAATCTTGTCAGGTTGTGAACAAAGAGCACACTGCTTTATCAATAACAAATACCAGTCTTGAGATATTAAATAAACCATATTTAGCTATTCTACTATAGCTCCAAGTGAAAAAAAAGGTTGCAGGCATCTCAGCTAGTTTTTATCAAAGGAAATCATTGCATCATTTGTATGGCAGCTAATCGTAACACATATTGTTCAAAATAACACAAGTAGGCAGCATGGATTTCCTAAGCTAACTATGCCAGGTTTGCAGATGATCAGATTGTTTCCCATTAAAACCTGACAAGGAGTTCAAATAACAACAGGGCATAGTACCTGGGTACTCCAAGATGTGAACCTAATCTATGTCTTTATACATTCAAGGAGGTATCTAAAAATGACTGCTCAGCAAAGCACTGGTCCTACACTTACACAAAGAAGGGGGGCAGTTTGCATTATTTATCTCACAAAATGTTGATTAAGTAGAACCCTCTGAAAGTGTTTTGGTTGTTATGTGTCATTTGCTGTGATGAGTCACTGTTTTCAGTATTTTCATTCTTAGATACCACATTATCCAGGTGGAAAGACAAATTGTTTCTCTTCTTGCAAATGGTATTAACATCTGCAAAGGGTGATTCTTAAATGGTTTACACAAGTAATAATGAACTTTGGAATATTTTTAATTATATTAACTAGGTAACACAGAAATTAAAGAAGCCAAAACACAACCACAGCAAATAAAGGGTAGTCTAACAGAAAAACAAGCAACAATTATTTAAAAAAAGACCAGCCAATATGACCAAAGCTAGGGTATAAAAATATTTATATACATTTTTTATTGTAAAAGGTAAGCTCTAACACAACATGCAAGGCACTACATCAGACCCTATAAAAACACACACAACTAATAACACTTGTATATAAAAATGCTAGAGCAATTAAGATCATCATCAGTGAAGCAAATCACATGATTTAAGCACTGGTTTTAAAGGAACAGCATCTTTAAGACCTGAACCTCTATCATCCATCTCAACTCAGAGCATTCTGTTCTGTTTGCATTATTACCCCCTCTCAAATCAAAACTTAACAGTTGCAAAACCAAAAACTTAAAAAAATATATTCAGCACTTAAAGATTTTAAGTGTTTCACAAGTGCATTAGATAATTTATTTTTCCTAATGCCATTAAGATTTTCTGAACTGTGTTCCTTAAAAGAACAATTGGCTTTTATCAACATAAAATCACGAACAGGCAGTGCATAATGATAAATAAATTAAATCAGTGCTTTTACAATCAGCATAAAAACAAAAAGTACAACATCTGTCAGTGTCATGATGTAAATAAATATATGTACACAAAATACTTACAAGCACTACAATCATAAAATGGAACCCTTAGATGAAGATAATGGGGGTTTTGATACTTGAATGATGTCTATATGGTTTTGTTAACTTACCCCAGTAATGTCAGTGAGATTTGTAATATTTTTAAAAGAAACCAGCAAAGAGATTTGATGAATGATGACTTTAAGAGAGTTTTGGGTGATAAACCTAAATTCTCTTTAAAAAATGATAAATCTCTTAAAGGACAATTGTGTTACGGACATAATAGACAATGCCCTGCACTTTCAAAATGTGAAGGCACTTTCCATGTAATGAGTGTGGTGCTTGTGTTTTACAATAAATAGTTTATATAAATATTTTTATACCCTATCTTCGGTCATGTCAGATGGTCTTTTTTAGATAATTTTAACTCAGAAATTTGCCTGATAAAATATGAAATTGTTTCAAGAACTTTTCAGTTTAAGTCATTTCATTACAAAAAGAAAAAAAAAACAATATATATATATATATATATATATATATATATATATTTGTGTGTGTGTGTGTGTGTGTGTGTGTGTATGTGTGTGTGTGTGTGTGTGTGTGTGTGTGTGTGTGTGTGTGTGTGTGTGTGTGTGTGTGTGTGTATTCACATAATTACAATCAAACTTACAGCTTAATATATTTTTAATCTTGCAACTCTAAACCAGATGATCCAAATGAAGGAAGGTATGACCACATAAGTTAGAAGTTGCAGCAAAAGGCTAATGAAACATATTATTTAATGAGGCTTAATATATGGTGCAATGTCTCAAAAGAGGTAAAAAATAGTGGCACATGTTTATAGAAATATAAAATGTGAAAAAAGAAGAAATGGCTTAAGAAAATAAAATTTAACACATATGTGTACTTTTAAGCAAGTGTACAGACGGAGAGTCCAGATATTTCTGTAATAGTTCTCAGTTGGTTGAACAGTGGGTTTAAATAAACCCCCCATCTTCCATGTGACAGTTATAGGCACTTACCCTTTTATTAAAGAGTATGGTTTGTGGTATGTGACCAGCATGGATAGCAGACGGCAGTTGATTTCTAAAACAAAATGCACAATTATATATCTTCCACATGGGGGAACTAGAGAGCAAAAAAAAAAAACAAACTAAGGGCTGAGCATATCTCCATCCATCCATCCGTCCTCAAACCCCTTTACCCATTTTTGCACATGGGCTGGGGCTGACTATATCTGATTATTCAAAACAGTCATGGACAATAGAGAAGAATGTACTGTTGGACTGCAGTGTCATAAGAAATGGAATCTCAAGCAGGAAAACTAAAACCAAAATTCTGGTGAGGTCAGTAACGCTGAAAACACTATCAATACAACTACAATTTGATTTTAATTACTAAACTTGAGAAAGAAGTTAGGGATGAGTTTTATGCCCACTGCATATGGTGCATGATCATTACCATCAGAAATATTACAATTAGCTGTATGCTTGTTTTCTCAAATCATATGTCAAGGATACATTTCTAAGCAAATGTCATTCCTCCTTTTTAGTGATCTGCATCTTCATTCTTCTCAGTTGCCTTTTTGTTTCTCCCATGTTTTATCCCATGTCCTTGTGCATTGTGTCTTTAGAAACTAACCAATGCTTCATTTTTAAATATTAATGATTTCCTTGAGAAGAGTAACATGTAAATGTAGAGCAATAAGTACAATTATTTAACAAAACATGGAGAGAGACAAGACAGGGCCAGGTGCAATGACTTTAGATAAAAACTGTAACTATCACTTGGTATAGGCATTATGGGAAAAAAATGAGTAGTGGAAACCCTGAGTTAGGAAAATTTGCATTTTCTAACTGGACAATCCTATTGTGTTACAGCATTGCCTCGTTAAAGCATTCATTCTTTCATTCAGTTTTGGATATTCAGGGATGAAGAAGAGTTGGAGTGTGTCATAACAGACAATGGGTACAAATCGAGGCACTGATACGAAAGTGAATACTTGTTCCATCACAGTATCGACAATGGGTACAAATCAGGGCATTGATAATAAAGTGAATACTTGGACCATCACAGCATCACAGTATGATATTCACTATATATATATATATATATATATATATATATATATATATATATAGATATATATATATATATATATATATATATATATATATATATATATATATATATATATATACAGATATACACACACACACACACACACATATATATATATATATATATATATATATATATATATATATATATGTGTGTGTGTGTGTGTGTGTGTGTGTGTGTGTGTGTGTGTGTATATCGATTGATAAATATTTATATCTATCTATATATAGATAAATATAACACCTATATATATCATATATGTTCCTTTCCCTTTTATTGAGTTTTTAATGGTGAAGTAATACATATCCAGATCGTATAATTCTATTTATTTAACTAATTTATTTGGATGAACAGTACTTCTGGGTCTTAAATGCAAATGATTTTGATGTAAGGAAATAAAATAAGTGATCAGTGACTTCATTTTGAGCAAGATCAGACAAAATATGTAGTGAATTATATACCAAAGTATTTATGTGGGCAATGGTGACATAAATCATGTTTAATTGAAAACTCTTCCTAAACTGTTTCTTGCCTATAATAGGGTACTTGTCTCCCTGAAAGTGCTCTCAGATGCTTTGTTCCAAAGATATGTTCAGCAGACATTCTCTTTGTACTGATGCCTGAGTTCATAAATGTGAAAAACATATCAGTTTTCACTGCAAATTTTGAACATGGTGGCATCTGTACTTTTCATTCTATATTTTCATCAAAAATTCCCATCTACACATGATAAAAAACATTACAAAATAGGACAACCACATTATGAGTTCATCACATCTGTTTTGATTTCATGATGCATCAGCAATATTACCTAACAAGTCATTAATTTACTACTCGGGAATGGACACGCTCATAATATGTACAGACCAAATGAAAGGTCTAGCCTGACACAATACATAACAAAGAACATTAGACAACACATTCCAAAAAGGAACAGAAGCTTACTGCAGTGTTTTTGAAGACTTAAAGGATTGTTCTTTGATTTTTGAAATAGGCTTTAACTTGCTTGCATAAACAATCCTTCAGTTTATTTGCAAGGATTTGTCAGCATAGACTGTAGCACACTACTTCATTTTTAATTAGTTACATGCTGGGAATAGGATGTCAAGCATTTCATTTCACCATATACTATTATACAATCTCTCACATCAGTAATGATGGTTCCTGTTTGCAGACAGGTATATTAATTTAAGGTGTATCTGGAAGAATCAGTGTTTCTGACCATTGAACAAGAAAGATCATATGAAAAAGTCCATTGTTTCATTATGAACAAGCTCTGACCAGTGCATCTTAATATGGCCTAGATTGACATTCTAACCACTGTGTGTTTTATATCATTCAGATATCCCTTGCAGTTCTTAAATGCTTACATACTACGAAAATATTTCCTTGTTGCTAATAAAACAGAAACAGATACAAAATCCAAACTCAGTTTAGAGAATGTGATATTCAACTTTCCAGCATGGCAAACACTGAAATATTTGTTACAAAATACCACATTTCTTACATGCAGACAAATACGAGCACTTACTCTACACCAGCTACTGCAAGCAATCACAGCAATACATGTATGTGGGAATGTATGCATAAACGCGTGCACACTCACACACAAATGTGCGCGCACACACACACACACACACACACACACACACACACACATATATATATATATATATATATATATATATATATATATATATATACCACCCTCCACACACACACACACACACACACACACACACACACACACACACACACACGCACACACGCACGCACTCACATGCACGCGGACGCACACACACACACACACACACACACATATATATATATATATATATATATATATATATATATATATATATATATACCACCCTCCACACAGACACACACACACACACACACACACACACACACACATACACACACACACACAGACACACACAAAACACAACACACCTGCGCAAACACACATCTATACATGCACACATATACTTATAAACAGACACATGCACAATACACAGGAACACACTCTAACATTTGCACATAACCACTCCGTTAAGACATTATACATTATAAGAAAGACACACAGATACAAAATTGTAAAAAAACATTCCCCTGAAGGAAACTGCAGGCAAAAATAAACATGTAAATGTTAATTATTTTTACTTTGTAAGAATCACACATTTGGATTAAAATGAAACAATTATTCACCAGTTAACTTTTTTCACAAACCTGTTAATACTACGCTTCAAGAAAAGAAGCAGCGTGAAAAATACAACCGAATGGATTACATTATCTCTCATGGACTTCCAAGCAGGCAGTCACACTGCAGGATGATTCTATTTTCTCAGGTAAATTTTCTACATAAACAGTGAGAAAATAGCATCTAATAACTTTGTATATAAGTGCCAGCAATGTTTACATTATCCAGGAGGAGAATGTACAATATAAGTATTGAGTTATTCACAGAGAGCAGCTCTGTATAATAGAAGGAGACATACTCTGGCAGTCAGGTAAAGCACCTTTTATATGCAAGTTCATAAAGGCATTGCGCTACTTAAGTAACTATATACAGATGTAGGAATTTATCTAGCTGCTTATTTCCTGTCATTTGTACCTTGCTATGTAAGATGGTTTGAAGACCATTTTCAAACACAGCCGGAGTTATCTGCACTTTGTGAAAAACCATAATATTTGACAACTGTACAATCTCATTTACAGCATAACTTGCATTTCTAGCTGACTGTTCTGAAGCAGCTTGGAGCAGTTTCTTTTTCAACAATGTATCATGCAGCTAGTTCAGTGCCCACCAATCACAAGCTCTGCTTTTAAAATCTGTTACATTGTTCAGCCTACTTATGATTAAATGTCATGTGATTATGCTACTCTTCCACACCATTGCTTTTCTGTGCAGGTGTGTGCATGTGTATCTGCTCTGGGCAGATGGTAGTCGCTGGACATAGCACATAATATGTATTTTTTTCTTTTTTCTCATATTGCCCAGTTGTACATCTACTAACGTTAGTTTTGGTCAACATTCATAATATCCTTTTGCAGTATTGCTGCTTTAGCTATTTCAAGATTTTTTTTCCTTGCTTACCTTCTGGTTTGTTTCTTGTGCCAAAATATGTTCATTATTATTAATTTGAGAATTAATTTTACTTCCATAAAGGCAGTTTTGTTATAATAGATACATGCCAGTAAATAACATTTATGAAATTTCCAGAAGGTGTTAAGGGAGTGCATATCCTCTAATTCAATTGCAGCAAGCATATGTATATATCTTTGAATAAAATTCATACATTGGCTTCTGTTCAGTTATTTTCATGGTAAGTAGCTGACTACAATTGAAACAAGATAAAACATGCTGAATGATTGTACAGCCTTCTTTCAGAATTGTAATTTAAGAAAACTTTTTTTTATTTTTAACAATAGCAGAGTTCTAAATGGTTTTAAAACATAAAACATGAATGCTTTCATCCTATAAATGATTTAACAGCATTGTTTTAAGAACAGACTCTGTATTATTACTGTTTCTAAGAAGAAAGCAATGTCTAGTTCCGATATGGTATTACTAAATGGCTATGACTGTACAAGGAAAACTACGTCTGTCCATTTCTGTTAAGTTTTGCAATTCATTTTTGCTTTTAAAAAAGAGAAGGACATTTGATTGGCATTAGCTTATTCTAGCACCTCATATCAAACTGGAAAGTTTGCCATGCATTTTACATGTTCTCAATGGCTTGTGTATCCCAGGAAAAACAAAACATACATATTAACTTTTCTGTTTGATTGAATATTTTTCATGATCATTGTTATCACTATTGGATTCCTGTGACTTTAAAATAAACAGGATGAGGGATAGTCAGTTCACCTATTAATGAAAGTTTACAGCTTTAATTTTACAACAGTAAGAGTTCAGTAGACCATTTGCCCTTCCATGCATGCATGCAGTTTGGTAACAGCTCAGCACTCACAAAATTCATCTCAAACAGAAGCGATGTACAGCTATCAAAGTGCATGTTATACGTTTCTGCAAAATGTATATAGTCCGTATCATGTTGCGAAGCATTTTTGAAGAATATGCCTTGAACAATTTAACTGTATACATACAATGCTGGCTTTCCTCCATGCTGACTAGAATTATATGCTGGAACTTAACACTTACCAAAATACATGATGCTGCTTTGTAATCAGAGAGGCACAGTCCTATTGCAGTATGATGCAGAAGTAACTCCACCACAAAGCTGCCCTACAAGGCACGTAACTCTCATTCTATGCTCTGATGAAACGTCCTTTTTCTGTCACACATGCACTAATCATTGGGTTTCTATTCCAAGAGGCAGAACACTCGCTTTACAGGATGCCTTTTTCCCAGCACAATCTCTGCTCTGATTAGCATGTACTCTGCCTGCATAGTGCACTGCCCATTAGTGAAATCTGACTCCTCCTTCCATGTTCTAACTGAAATCAGTGTAGAACACCGAGAAGAAATCCCACACACGCACCAGGCACACACACACACACACACACACACACACACACAAAATCATTTTTTCATCATTATGTTTTCTTCCTTTAAAGTGTATTGTGATTACTAAAATAAATGCCTTTTATACAAATGTATAGTTTTATCTTTTGTTCAGAAAATATGCATTTCCTTAAAAAGAAAAAGAAAATGTCTATTTCCTTGTGAATCTTTAAAATGCATGGCCTCATTTGTGCTCTCTATGAATTCCATTTCAAAACATGCATGCTATTTTTTCCACTGTAATCCAGTTTTGATGTTTCTAATTATCTGACTTCTAATATCAATGTACTCATCCAAAAAGCTATTAGAATTTCTGGTAAACATACAAGTAGCATAGCCTGGGAATGATTTCATACAGGAAGCCAGGATTGCTTTCTGTCTTCAAAGTTAAGAAGTATTGTCCTGGCATGGGTTATGCAGATATATTGCCTCCCCTCAGCTTAGAAGGCAACACCCTATGCTTGAAACAGAATGGTCTCTGTTTAGGCTCTAGGAAGGCACTGTTGCTTAATAAGCAAATGTTTCTAAATGCAGTATTTCCTAAATTGAAAACAGTACACATACATAAGGAATTTGCATCTTATTAGTGATTTGGCACATTTGTTTATGCAAATGTATTTGGAAATACTTCTAAATGGCACCGTATTATAAATGCAGTTTAAGGCTATTTCACAACAGTTGCATCAGTTAGTAGTTTAACAAAGTCCAGCATACATAGCCAAAGACAAGAACAAGACACAGTCAAAAGTGACAAGTAAATATTATTATTAAATCATGCTACTAAATCAGACAGTGTGCAGTGTGCTGTCATATCTTATGCTATCAGCTATTAATATTTTATTGCAGAAAACCTAGTCAAAGATTATGCAAAAGCTATAAATCAGGAAAAAATATACCATTCACAGCATTTTTGTCTTCACTACTACAGGGAATACAAGGTTCAAATCACAATCTTTCTATAGTTTAATGCATTCCAGTTACTATAAAAGAAGCTCCCTCAGACAACTACATGCACACACACACACACACACACACACACACACACACACACACACACACACACACACACATATCTATCTATATATAGATATATATAGATATGTATAGATATCAATCTGTATGTGTGTGTGTGTGTGTGTGTGTGTGTGTGTATATATACAGGAAGCCAGGATTGCTCACACATTTTAGCAACCAGATCAGATGCATCTAGGTTTTATATATATATAAAAAACAAAAAACATATCACATTACACAGCGCAGTGTTGCAGTGGTAGCACTGTCACCTCATAGCACAAGGTTCCCCAGATCGATTCTTGGCTGCAGTACCTTCTCTGCAGAGTCTGCATGTCCTCTCTGCATTTGTGTGGGTTTTCTCTGGGTACTCCAGTTTCCTCCCACATTACAAAGACATACGTCTGGAGTGTTTCTCTCCGGGCTTCCCCTGAAAATTGGCTTCGTTCCAAGTCAGAATTTCCTGGTAAACAAATGCTAAATAAAATAAGTAAATAAAAAATACTGATGGCTATCACTATTAAAAATGGAATGCCATATATCTTCCTTCTCTAAGTCCTGGATGAAGTATCTTCTGTGTGGTATCTGAATGTGGTGTCTATGTCTGTCTAAATCCCAAATCTGAAACACATGCTGTTAGTCGAACTGGTGATGTTCTAAGTTGCTAGGTGTTGATGGGTGTAGGTGTGTGACTATATGCATGTTTCCTACAATAGACTGGCATACTCTTCTGGATTGGTTGTCTCACCGTTACAGTCAATGTGGACTAGATTAGGCTCCAGTTGACCAACAACCTTAAAAAGGGTAAGACAACTATTCAAGAAAGAAAGAATGTAGATATATTATTTCCTTTTCTTTAAGGAAATTATTAAGGCTGCATTCAGATTCATTCATGTTTATGGGAGTTTAAGTCCCCCCGCCCTCCATTCAGAGTCCTTCTGTAAGGAAAAACCTTTCCTTGTATACTTCTTTGCCCATGTAAAGGCATACTGGGTTACAAAAGTTGCAAATAACCATAAGCAGAATTATGACAAATGTCACTTATTTTGTGCTCTTTGGCAGGTAAGAATATCCATTAATATCATTTTAGTTTGCTTCTTGACTGGCTAGCTTGAGTTTTAGGTACATATCTTATTTGTGGACTTTTGCCTAATTTATGTGATGAGATGCCTTGAATTATATTTGGGACTGTATCTAGCTTTACTAAGCCATATCTAGAGGATAAGAATGGGTAAAAAAAAGTCTTAGATATTTTTTAGAAGTAAGGTAAACATATAAAACACCTTCAAAGGCTTTGTTCTCCCAAATTATTATGATTATGTTTTAATTACATCTGATCTGGTTGCTAAAATGTGTGAGGAATTGACTCAAAGTGTCATACAGGGACAGTTAAATAATCACTCATTCAAAGTTTATTAACAAACATGCATCTAGGTTACTATGATTTCAAATCATACCTATGTTAAAACATAAAAATAAATAAATTCTCATCTGGATGGACTCATTATGATCATGGCCATTTAATGATTAATAAAACAGACTTCATCATGCAGGTAAACCTTTTTGTGCTATTTGTAAATATTCACCAAAAATGGCATGACAAAGAATTTTACAAGTCTGAGATTCAAAATGAGAAAGACTGTTAAGCAAAATGTTAAAGGAGCAAGCCAAGAACCACTTGCCAAAAGGTCAATGGTCAAGCCAGAACAATAGCATTCGTTATTGCCTGACAGATCTAATATATACAATGCTAGGAAGTTAAGGCAAACACCTTATGTGTTGACCACTATGTTAGAGTCAACCATTATACAATGTACAGTACAGTATGCACAAAACTAATTTCTCTGAATAGGGAAAGAAGCATTCCGTACTCCCTGGATTAACCCAGAGTCCTAATTTTTTAGCCAAAAATAAGTGGCAAAATATCAATCCAGTCCTGAAAAGATAAATGCATGTGCTATTATACTTAGGTCTTCATTTGGTAATATATGACTTATTTGGGCAATGCTTCTTAGACAAATTTGAGACCTAAGAACTGCCATCGCTTATTCTCATAATGAGAAAAGATGGTTTTGGGTCACACACTACATATCACAAACTACAACCAATTTTTCCAATAGAAAGGAATCTAAAAATCACTAGAATCCCATGAATGATCATAGCCTGCATTTTGCCAAGACACAATTTTAACTAGCTACTTGATATCCATTTTAGGATTGCAATCAACATTCTTTTTAATAGACTAGTATCAGACACATTCCTATGGAAAACAGAAGTATAATTTAACATGATCTGCATTGAAATGCAGTATACTCAATACCCTCCTTTGTAAAACACCTTCTAGAAGAAACAAATACTCTGAGAATTACAAGCTATCAGGAATGGAACCCTAACCAATTTCAATGTGCAAAGAGTAGCTCATGGTAGAATCAGTCTCAGAGATGATCATTCAGGTGTGCTGTAGTATGTGTATGACGATAACTGTGTCATACAATTGCAGAAAGTCACTGAGGATAGTTGCAGAGCAGTAATGTTGACATAGCAGTGTCAGCATATCTCTGTCTACTCTCTTTAAAGTAGTTCCATTGCTTAACTATCGTAAAGAGATGTCTAAGTTCTGAGTTACAGCAAAACCACATTCTCAGTAACCTTGGTTATAAATCAATAGTAAAAGATAGAATTTTTGTGAGCAACTTTATTAAGTGAAAGTCTCAGCATGTCAAAGAGAAACGTCAATCTATTGTTTACAAAAATTACAAAAAAAATTTCCAGCATTCAATGTTCTCTGAAATATTAGAGCAAGGTTACTAGATTCCTATTTGGTGCTCTGGAGGTTGTTCCCAAGTGCTTGAGAGGAGCCCCTTGGGAAGCTGAAACTGAGAAAAGGGAATTAATCTGGCAGCTCAGATTACATGTGGTATCTAAACTAGAGCTAAATGAATACACCTCAATAACACCCCATTTTAAAAATGGCTCAAATGCTAAAACTTTCCAGCTTATTGGTAGTTACACTCAGAATGTATAACTTTGGCTATTTGCCTTATTGCTAGATTTACTCAGAATGTATAATTGTTTTATTTCTTCTTGTCAAGTGGAACTTTTCTGTCAAATATTAACTATGCTTAGCAATGTCGTAATTAACACCTCTACTGCATGTTCGTGTTAACTGTAGTGTTTACTTAGTGTTTACTTATGCTGTATGCAACTGTAACACTAGGATTGTATGCGTATATTACTCTGCTTGTCTCCCCAGGCCTCCACTGAAAATGGGCTATTTTAAGCCTAGTGGATCATCCCTGTAAACAAATGCAGAAAAACGCATAAATCAATAAATAAAATCAGGGCAGCTGAATTATAAGTACTATTTAAATTAAATGTATAAAAAGACAAAGTATTTTTATCTTGCATATTTGTATTTTCAATGGAAGTCACATACACAAATATATATATATATATATATATATATATATATATATATATATATATATATATATTTTTTTTTTTTAATGAATACTTTTTTGTAAAGTATGCTATGCATGGGTTTTTGAGAAGGCTTCAGCAACAGTTTTTTTAATTCTTAATTATTTTGGTAATATATGACCATTTAAATAAGTTATATAAAGGTTTTATTGATTTAATTTAATGGTTCTGATGAAATCCCATGCTTGAAAGGACGAATGAGCTCAAATGTTATTTGGTGTTTTATTATGCTTTGGAAATACATTTATTTGTAAATTATTCATTGGATGTGTTTTAATTCAAGCAACTGGTTTGTTTTTCTAATAACTGGAGTGCCGCCTGGTTGACACTAATTGAGACTTTGGTATTTTCTGAATGATAAAGATTATTTGAGCTCATTTAATTGGCTGAGCAGTGAAGGAACCATCCAAGAAACAATAAAAGTGAGGAGGTATGAAAATCCCAAGGTGAGGATGGTATCAGAGTCCTACCACATGATCTCCACTAGGGTAGACGTAGGTACTGTGAGGAGTGCAATCCTGCAAAAGCTCTGGAATCACAAGTGGACAAATGCATGCATTTATACAGCATTCATTATAATTAGCATGTAACCACACATTTCAGCAAACAGGATTCTTAAAGGCATACAAAAGTGTTCTAGTTTCTGCTGGTTGATGATCATCACCCCTGTCAAGAATGATGCTACAATATGATAATAACTGATTTCAACAACTGGCTTAGATTCTGGTGTTATTCTAAGGGGTTACTGAAGTATTGAAAAGCAAACTAAATCCTATTAAGGGGCAGTTTGTCAAAATTCAAGGCTCCACACAACTCCCAGACTACAGTTACCTGTGCAGAATTATTCACAGAGTCACTATACAAACATGTAAATCGCTGCATAGAGGCTGCCATACCTACCAGAAATAAATTCAAAGTAAATATTAAAAACAAACTCTACTGGTGGAATCCTCAGCTAAACAGCGTATATAATAAAAGAAAAGTCTTACGGCCAAAATCAGGAGAAGCAACTCCCTTAAAGAGAAGTGATCTCCTATATAACTAAACTAGAAACTAAGAGGTCTAATTAAATGTAACAAAGGCAACTATGAGGTCAGGCTAGCCTCGCAGGCTCAGAGCAATCAGAAAACCTTCTTCAGCTACATCCAGAACCTTAGAGGTAACACATGCTAGTGTGCTAAACTGGTGGTAAACAGCACCACCTACACCAATCAGGGTGGCATAGCAAATCTACTAGCTGATAAATTCAGCTTGAATGTCACCTTCACCCCCCCCCCAGCTCCACCAGTTAAAGTCCCCTCCACTGTACTTCCCCCACCTATCAGCATAGATCAGCTGCTGGCAGCATCTGCTAAAGCCAAGATCACCACCTTCATGGGTCCCGGCAATATCATCAGTTGCCTTCTAAACAGTCTGAAACATTACTTACGGTGACAACTTGAGGGACTCTTCAACTACAGCCTTGAAACAGGCTACACTACAAGTGAATGGAGGACTGCAACAGTTGTCCTCCTCCACAAGGACAGACCATCAACTGACCCAGGGAACTACAGACCCATCAGTCTTACAAGCCTAATATGCAAAGCCATGGAACAAAACATCATGGAATTGGTCAACAAGGATATTGGCAACTTACAGGCACTGGGTTCATCCCAGTTTGGCTTTGTTAAGGGAAAGTTATCCTGACATAACCTGGTAGACATCTTTGAAAGGGTCACCAAAACAATGGATAAGGATAAAACAATGCACACTGCATATCTTAACCTGGCTAAGGCACTTGATACAATATGCCATTCAGGCACTGTTGACAAGCTCTCTGAGCTAGGCGTATATACTTATATAACTCACTGGATTGCTGGCTGGCTCACAGACAGGATCCAAGAAGTCAGAGTTAGTGAGAATAAGAGACCAGTCATCAGTGGAGAACCTCAGGGCTCCATGCTGGGCCCACTTCATCTAATTCTTTGAAGTTAAGGCTAATGTTAAAGGCCTTTGGCTCACTAAGTTTGCAGATGACTTTAAACTGGGAGCTATAATAGATTCCCCCTATGACACAAACATCTTGCAAGTGGACTTAACACAGACAAATAAATGGTGCCAAAGCCATGGTCTAAAACTTCATGCCAAAAAATGCATTATAATGACCTTTGGAAAATTGTCAATGCAAGCTAATTACTCCAAGAGTTGACCACTGGAAACTGGGAATGTCTGTAGACCACGATCTGGTCTTTGACCAGCATGTAGCTAAGATAATAAAAAAATCATTCTGTAACTTATAGGTAAGAGTATGGCATCCAGGTCTAAGGAAGTCATAGTACCACTCTTCTTGGCCCTTATAAGACCTATCACTGAATACAGTGCCCCTTTTGGCATGTATCTAACCAGGCACTTCCAACAGTTAGAACACCCAAGGGTTAAATTCAGGGCATCAATACTCTATCCTACACTGATCAACTAAAGGCTCTGTATCTGTATTAAATATCCTACAGGCTGCTGAAAGGAGATCTTTGCCTGGCTTACAGGGCTTCCTAAGACTCGGTCCTGATGGATCTGTTGCACATACGCTGAACAAACAGCATCAGAAAGACTAGCTCTAGTAATCTAAACTTTGCTTGTGACACAAACAGAACATGCTAAGGCAGATATGTGTCTCAAAGGATCCCTGCTTTATGGAATTGGCTCCTCATCCATGTAAAACAGAGTTAATTCCTGATGTTATTAAAATAAAGCTTTGACAATTGATTGGGAAATCATAAATTTACCCTCAGTCTGGTCCCCATGTCCTTATGGATGGAGGTCATCAATATGAAAAGTATTATCCTAACACTCCCCCTATAAATCCTTAGCTGCCTGCCAACTAACATGCTGACCCACCCTCAGTATGATGTTTCTAACCCAAATGGTTTGGGGTGCCTGACTAGGCTTGTAAAGGGCATAGTGTTCATTAGCCTAATAACAACCTATGAACCTATGACACTAACTGTCAGAATCTTGCAAGGGCATTCATTGCCATCCCACACATAGCCAACAAACATAAATTCTTGCAGTGGTAACCCCTGTGTAACATGATGTATAACAAATTGGCTCACAAATAGAACACATGAAATAAGGATAGAAAGTCTCACTCCTCCAAAAGACATGTCTCTATTGGAATGCTCTAGGGTCCAGTCCTTGAGCCACTTCTTTTTGGCATTTACTTTTCAGAGATTAAAGCTAGTTTAATGGATCGTGGTTGACAAATTTCACAGCTGACTTAAACGTGGTCATCATAAACTCCCCAAAAGGGCAGTGTGCTCCTAGAAGGGGACCTGTCCCAAGCAAATAGTTGGTGCCAAAGTCATGGACTGAAGCTACATGCCAAGAAGTGGATAATCATATTCTTCAGCAAAAATGACTACGTTTGTAACTTTCACATTGACATTTCCCTGAAAACTGATCCAGTAGTTAGAGATCTGGGAACCTATGTTAACAATGAATCTTCCTTTAATCACCATGGATTCTCTATTGTAAGGAAGTCCTTTTTCATCTTGCAGCTTATATAGAAGAGTTATACCATCCAAATTCAGGGATATAATTGTTCCTCAATACTCAACACTCATTAGGCTAATCACTGAGTCTAATTCCCCTTGCTTTATGTGCCTGTCCAACCACTTGGCACAGCTAGAATGACTGCACTACTTCCTCACTACAAACCAAGGGCCTAAAACATAAACCTAGGCAGAGCACCTTATACCCTTGTCTCGGGCCTAAAACATAAACCTAGGCAAAGCATCTCATATCCTTGTCTCGAGCCTAAAATATAAACCTAGGCAAAGCATCTCATATCCTTGTCTCGAGCCTAAAATATAAACCTAGGCAAAGCACCGCATACCCTTGTCTCGGGCCTAAAACATAAACCTAGGCAGAGCACCTTATACCCTTGTCTCGGGCCTAAAACATAAACCTAGGCAAAGCATCTCATATCCTTGTCTCGAGCCTAAAATATAAACCTAGGCAAAGCACCGCATACCCTTGTCTCAGGCCTAAAACATAAACCTAGGCAGGACACCTCATTCCCTTGTCTCTGGCCTAAAACATAAACCTAGGCAGAGCACCTCATACCCTTGTCTCTCTTCTCAGTATCATACAGGCTACTAACAGACAACTGTTGCCTCATGTACTGAGCCTCAGGAGTCCCTATTCTGTCAGACCTATTACACATTCAAATTTCCACTGGAATCAGAAACACTTACTTAAGGGACCTCAATCTCTTTTGCAAGATTAATTGAACATGCTGGAGGGATAGCTGAGAATATCACTTTTATGGAACCAACATCCCCTCCACATGAAGCAGAGTACTTCTCTTATTTGTTTAAAACATAACTTGGATGAATTGAAGTTTAGCAGTAAATTCACTATACTCTGGACATAACGAATTTATCTCAGAACTCCACATTTTATTTGATAAAGCAGGTTGTGATCTTATGTGTTTAATGGTTAAGTATAATACTAAATGCTTGGAGCAACTTGAAGTGGAGACAAAGAAACTTAATGACAATATTCATTCTGATTTGCAGTTCGACCATTGTTACAAACGATTACACTATATTTCCCTGTATGAATAATTACTGTTCTGAGAATTTAGAACATAAAACCAACAGACTAAAACAGGACATTGAGGCACATGCACAGGGGAGGGCTTATCCAAAGCCTACCAGTTCCTATGACAATTCACCAAGAACCAGTAACTTCCATTTTGATTATGAGCAAGGAGAAATCACCTCTGATGCCACAAATGAGGTAGCCCCTTTAGAGGGGGTGGGGTTGAGGAGGTTGGAACGCCTACAAAACAGGCAGAGATGTTTGCCCTCCTGGAAACAATACACTTGTGAGAATCATCAACAGCAGGGTGCACAGCCAAAAAAATGAGCAGTTATTACAGAAAGTTACTAATGGTGTCAATACTTCTCCATCTGACAAAAATTTGTCTCAGGATTTATTTACTTTGAGTCCTTCGGGTGAATTCATTGAATTTAATGCAGACATTCCATCATTTGAGGAGCATTCACACGAGGAAGGTGAACTATCAGTACAGGAACTATTGGATACTTCATTTGAGGATATTCCTACAGTGTTATGAATCATCAAAAATGAATCTGGGGACTTCAAAGTATACAATTATTCCAATAAGACTTTAAGTATTCGTCATGCTAATATTTTATCTAAAGGCTGAACATTTGTGCCTGCCAGGCAGGCTGATTTGATGAACACTTTGAGTGACTTAAAAATGCATACCTGTAAGTTGAATTTCAAAGTTTTATTCAACAATGAGAATGTGGTTTATTTTGCCCCAGTTTATTTAATCCCCATTTAAACAATCATATTTACCATTTTGAAAGGGTGTGTGAACACAAGATACTTGATATACTGAAACATAAAAGCAAGATTAAATATTGTAATATATTTAGTGAGGAAAAAAGATTTTTAGAGGAATTAACTAATGACCCTAATATCAGGGTAATGAAACCTGATAAAGGGGGAGGGGCGGTAATAATGAATGCTATTCATTACCAAAATCAAATGAATGGACTGGTTTTTGGAGCTAACTATTGTGAAGTATTCTGTAATGAAATAAATATTGCATTTCGAAACATAGATCGATTATTAATGGATATGTTATTGCAAGGTGAAATTTTGGAAAAACATTACGACTTTATGCATAATGAAAGACCTGCACTGGCCAGTGTATTCGGTATACCTAAAATCCATAAATGCCTTAACAATCTACCTTTTAGGCTGATTGTGGATGGGTCTAGGTCTAAAACGTATTTTATAGCACAGTAGTGGCTAGACCACCACATCAAGGGAGGGCTTGGTAACAACATTAAAATCTGTAAGGATTCCTGGCATTTTCTGGAGCAAGTTAATTATTTACTATACAATGATTCAGGACTGTTTGTGGCCATTGACATACATTATTTATTTTCTGTGATACCACAGGATATTGGCTTGCAGTGGTTTGTACAGCAGTTATTTAATAGTGGAAACTTAAGCAACACAAAAATTAATGTATGTGCTTCCCTCATGGATGTAATATTAAAAAACAACTTCATTTACTTTGAGGAACAAACATACAGGCAAACAACAGGAGTTGCTATGGGGGCAACCTGTGCCTCAAGTGTTGCTAATTATATCATGTCCCAATGAGAAAAGGATTACATTTTTTTCTAGTAGTTTTGCTGGATGCTGGTCTTTGTATATCAAATTTTTGGATGATGTGTTTGTTTATTGGATTGATTCAGTTCAAAAGGTTAAAAGAATTTTTATTGTGTATCAACAATACTGTGCATTTCCTGAAATTTTCATCACAATATGATAAACACAAAATTTTCTTTCTAGATGTGGAAATTGAAAAGGGTTTTTCTAATAAATGTTTTATTCCACTATCTACCACAAACCCAAAACACATATTTACATTACTCCAGTTGGCATCCTAGGCACCAAAAAAAAAAAAAAAAAGCAGTGGTTAAAGGCCAACTTGTTTGTATAGCAAGAATGGTGTCTAATATAGAAGTATTTTATATTGAGAGTAATAAAGCATTAGATATGTTTAAAAAGAGAGATTACTCTGAACAATTTTGTAATGGACATCCATAATGAAGTTGTCACTAAAAGGAATAATGGAGTATATACACCCGTTTTAAGAGGAACAAGTGAACCTAACACAGTACAGGTTGTTACACCAGTTCATCAGTTGAGTTTATATAGAAATAGTTTTATTACTACTTTTTTTTAGCTAGTCATTGTATAGCTGAATGTTTATGCAAAAATTGGGAAGTCTTTTTCTGGGATGTTGACCTCATTGACAAGGTGGGTGAAAAACCTGTGACAGTATACAAGGAAGGGAAATCCCTAAAAACCTGTTTGGAAAGAAAGATTGGTGATGTAAATAATAGGCAGAATATGGGCACCAAAAAATGTGGTAACTGCTCATCTTGTCATTATGTGAATACCAGTGACAAGATCAACATAAATGTTAGGGGTCACCACAGCGGAACTCTGGTCTGCTAATGATTGGTAGCTGATTTTTACATGCTGAGTTACCAGCCCTGATACACAGCCTTCAACGAAGGTACGCCCATTCACGCATGTCTCCACACAAAAGACACTCTAGCTGAGAATCGAACCGGACAGCATCTTACTGTGAGGTGACAACGCTACCGCAGCACCACCAAATGTGTTATATTTGGCACAGTGTAACCGATGTCCTGCATTTTATGTTGGAAAGACCAGGAGGCATTTCAAAAGACATATATATGAACATCTTTTAGATATCAAAAATAAAAAAAATTACCAATGATCTTTACAGACATATCGAGAAACATGATAGACATAATTTATTTTTTAATAATTGAACAGGTTAAAAAAGATCCCCGGGGTGGGTAATCAATGAACATCTTGATAAAGCTGAATTAAGATGGCAGCTATTGTTAAATGCCTAAAATTTTCCAGGCTTAAATGATTCCTGTTCCATCAATTCCTTACTAAAATTAAAATTTTATGGTATGAGTTAGTTTTTATATATTTGTCTGTGAGTGTCTATATGATCATGTATAACCAAATATATATAAGTATTTTAACAAGCATTTTAATCTATGTAATTATGATAATGCCTACTGGCTTGTTTTATAGATGTGATATGCTCTGAGGGGTATTTAAGGGTGTGGTTATTATAATTCAGTGTTCTGATGAAGTTCTGTCAAACGAAAGCACTTAACAATAATGTTTGTGGCTTTGAGTCAAGTTGTTTTTGCTGTGTTCACCCCTGGTTTAACACCAGTGACCTTCATGGATAGGGGAAACATGTAAGTATATAACATAAATTTGAGTAACTCATCTTGGAAATTTATACTTTTGTGACCTATTCATTGAGATTGGTATTGCAAAATGTAAGGATACCATGGAGGTGCAGGGCTGGGCTTTTTAGGATCCTCACAGATCAATAGCCTAGTAAGTATCTATGAAAATATGAACCTGTCATGATCCCCAGTTCTCCCCTCCTTCTACCAGTGTTGTACAACACGAAGGCTCAGGTGAAATGTATTGTCTAAAGTTAACAGTTCCACATTTTGAGACTCATAAATGTGAGTCCTGGAACAGGAAGAAAATATTTGGAACTGTAGAGTTGGTCTATTCCCCTTTGTATGAGGTATGGCAGTCTTGAAGTTATTATATAGGGATTGCTGGTGAGACTGAATGTGTGAACATGTATACCTATTTATACTACTATTACTATTATTATTATTATTATTATTATTATTATTATTATTATTATTATTATCATCTGACATCACAGATGCACAGGTGAAAGCTGCCCTCTCCAAAGCAAAAAACACAGCATCAATGGGACCGGATGGTGTCCCGGGCTGTGTCTTACATGAGCTCCAAGAAGAACTGAACCCTCACAGAAAGTCACTGTTCAATCTCAGCCTTACTACAGGATATGTACCCAAGGAATGGTGTACAGCAACAGTGGTCCCACTCCACAAAGGTGGTGCCACAGCGGACCCTGGAAACTATCGCCCTATAAGTCTGACTAGCCTGGCCTGCAAAGCTATGGAGCATATCATCATGGAACTCATAAACAAAGACATTGGAAACCTCCAAACACTGGATCCTACCCAATTCGGCTTTGTAAAGGGCAGATCTTGCCTCTTGAACCTGGTTGACTTCTTTGAAACAGTCACCAAGGCCATAGATGAAGGGAAGGTAGTCCACACAGCCTACCTGGACCTAGCAAAAGCCTTTGACACAATACCCCACTCGGGCATCATAAATAAGCTCACCAGCTTAAATATCAACCCCTATGTCACAAGATGGGTTGCAAACTGGCTCAGGGATAGAACCCACATGGTTAGAATTGCGGGTGCCATATCAGACTCTAAACCAGTTACAAGTGGCGTCCCACAAGGCTCAGTCCTGGGACCTCTCTTGTTCGGTATATATTTCTCTGAGGTACAGGCTAACATGGGAGGACTATGGCTGACCAAGTTCACAGATGACTGCAAACTGGGTTCCATAATCAACTTGCCGACTGACACAAGCATCCTCCAAACGGGTCTCACAGAGACAGATAACTGGTGCCAGAGCCATGGCCTAAAGCTAAATGCCAAAAAGTGCATAGTCATCCCCTTTGGGAAAAGCAAAATGCCCACAAATTACCACATAGGTGGTAATCCATTAAGTACGGAAGAAGTAATTAGGGATTTGGGGACCCAAGTAGACAGCAATCTCTCCTTTGACAATCACGTTGCCAAAGTGGTTAGAAAGACCTTCTATATAGCCCACCTTATCACGAAAGGGTTCACATCTAGATCAAGAGAGGTCATTGTGCCCATCTACTCATCCCTCATCAGGTCCATAATTGAATACAATGCCCCATTTGGGATGTACCTTACCCGACACCTGCAGCAACTGGAAAGACCCCAAAAGTACCTCACCAAGAGGATCAAGGGACTCAAACAGATGCCCTACGCAAGAAACTCCAGCTCTACTCAGTTGCTTACCGCCTACTCAGAGGCGATTTGTGCCTGACGTATAAAGCCATGTCCAAATCAGAATTAATGGACATGCTCCACCTCAGGAAATCCAAATCCCTTAGAGCTACACGCTCCAGGGACTTAAACCTCAGCACAGAAATAAATAGGACATGCTGGAGGGACAGATTCATATCCCAGAGGCTCCCCTCACTCTGGAACAAAATCCCAATCCATGTTAGGCAGAGCCCCTCAATGGCCCTCTTCAAGAGAAATCTTGACCAGTGGATGGAAGATTGTAGGTTTACCCCTGGGATCTCTTCTGTGTCCCTACTAGACAGAGGCACAGTAGACTAACCTTAAAAGGGCTATCTTCTGTGACCTACTATACAGAGGCACAGTCAACTAATCTAAAAGGGTGGCAAAAGACAAACACACTCTGGCTAGGCTTATAAATGCCCTAGGGCAGATAGCCTAGTATCAACCTATGAACCTATGAACCTATTACCTTTCCTTGAAGGATAATAATCTTGGAGTCTATATAGACAGATAAATACGCATGTATGCATATATATATATATATATATATATATATATAGTGGTGATAGGGTCTGGGGGGTGCAGATCCCACACTGGGGGATGCCAGTGAGTCCTGCTCTACTGCAAAAAACAACTTTAACCAAGAATTCTGATGGCTGACACTGCTCTCCTGAATTTTCACAGTTTATTGCCTTTAAATGTCATAGCTAGCTAACATTATCAGAAGTGCAATATGATGTAAAATTATCCTAAAATATATAATTTTAGCTCATCCATTCAGATGTCTCCCTTTACGACTTTTAGTAGAGGTAGATAACATAAGTGTAGGGGTAGCACATTTTGCTCATTTCATGTGTTTTATATTGTAGGCGTAAACATTATATACTAAACTTTGCTGTGTGCTTTTATGGGTAAGGGGTTGAAGAAGACATTTGGCCACCATTCTGTGGTAAGATCCACTAATAAGGAGTTTTGAGAAATGTGTATATAATATGGAGATAACATGCTACAACCTAACAGGTCCTTCACATACATCTAGATAAAGTATTCATCTGAGCGTCTTTGGAGTAATGTCATATTTATATGTTATGCACTGTTTTACATTGTGCATATCAAAGCAGACCACTGATGTAAGAAGAAGGTAATGAATAACGTTTTAAGATACAATTTTTTTCACTTATCCCTAGCTGATTTTGTTTCTTATCTCAGTCTGCCATTGTTAAATCATCCTGTGTGTGCATAATGATATGCATATTCATACATGTATCCTGATGTGGAAAAAGTAGCTGGCAGGTAATCACATGGCAGGCCTAGCCATGAGTTTTCATTTGTCCTGAAAGTGCTTTTCTTAGTAATGCATACTTTGTGACATGACCAAATGAATATGTCCAGCATGTGCTTGTAAGTAACAAAACATAAAGTGTGCTATTGTCTCCTAGTCTATGGTGTTCCCCAAATCTCTCCCTCCCCCACAGAAGGGTCACTGTTCATGAGGTGTTCAAAGCTCTACGTCCAGTAGTGATCTCCGAACTGAAGACCACTACTCAGATCCAGGTCATTAATTACATACACAGCTGTTCTGCTTTGCAGTAATGAACCTGCTGCTGAGCTGGACCCAGGAACACAGAAATGATAAACACTATGTATATGTTATACTTTCCCCTTCACTATACTTTGGACATTATTCTACAGCTACATAAAGCAGAGCATTTTATTCAGACTAAGACCGCACCTGCTTATGTTGTTAACATGACAGAAGTGAGAATTTCATATACTAAGTCACTGGAAAAAATTAGTGCAGCTGTCTCCCAGTAGCTAAACCTAATCATTTTACAATCAAAACTACTGCAAATGTATTAGCGGAAGAGACAGATGTCTAATGTATATATGGGGAGTGCAGATCACTTGGTCAATGTACCTTATTCTGCAGGCTTAAAGCATACACCTGGATTTACTTTCCAAGTGCCTGTACATATGATTATAGGATTATAGGGCCACAGGAAATGCAAAACAACTTAGAACGTTATGACCTTTTGTTTATATTTTATTTCATATTAAGTTACCAAATTGTGTACTGTGGTACCAAAGGTAAAGGGCTCACATTTTATGCTGGTTAATCTGTTTCCAGCATTTACTTGCTTATATAACAGTGGCTGTTATATTGTTTTGTTTTCTTTCAGGTTAATAGGTTATCCCTGGCATATATTGTTTAATACCCTTTGGTCATTACAAACTTTTTTTTTTAATTTTTAACATGGGTCTAATGGCTATACTTAAAAGTTTGTCTGCAGACAAAGACAATATTCAGGTGTTTGGGGAAGGGCCTGATACTGATCCATTGTATGGATCCAATGATTTAAATCCAGATCTCCATCCATTCAGGCATTCTTCAAACTTACTTAGTCTATGAAGAGCCTCAGGTCTAATGCGTGGCATTTGAAATTATTTAAAGTCTATAAATCCAGAGACATCACACCAAAAGGTTTACACATACGTATGCAACCTGTTGTTGGTCACACCAATGTTTTATTGACTGAATGGGCTGTGGTACAATAAATGGCATCCGTACAGTTTGTGGAGATACTACTTGCCTTTTATGAAAGGAGGGTTGCCCATTCTATCTCTGAAGTTATGAAAATATGTGAGGAGGTGCAATTATTTGATAGTCAACCCATATTCAAAACTTGTTTTCAAAATCTGATCAAAGATTTAATCAAGACAGAGAAACAACTTAAAGAGAGAAAAAAACATAAATGTAATAGGGATGTCAGGATTATAACCAAGGCAGACCATTTGACCAACAGAAAAGTGTTACATTTTCTGATAATGATTCAGGATATATGACTAATAAAACAAAAAAGAAAAAAATCTATTTTGAAAAAAGAAACACTAATGCAAACAGAAGTGAGGCCTCTGGGGAGGATTTGTCCTCTGTTAATGACACTGAAAATGAATACAGACAAGAATCATCATCTTCAAAAACAATGAAGTTTAGTTAACCCTTCAGTACCAGAAGAAGGGGTGGAAAAAAACATAAGTCAGGCGTCCCTTCTAGAAACACTGTTACATCTACTGGTACCTCAATAAATACTATATATATAATGTACATAATATTTCTTCTGTGTCACTATCAGATGTGGAAATACAATGGGCAGGATTCACGAAGCCTCCGTGTAAGAGTTATAACTCATACACGGAGGCTGCAGTTAAACGGAGTGATGTCAGCATGCTCTGCATATTCATGAGAGCATGCTGAATCACACCTAAGTCTAACACAGTCCGTGTAAGACATGTGGGGGCGTGTCCGTAGGCTGAGCCCTGCAAGCGGACACGCCCCCAGAAGTGTAAAAGTGCCCAAAGTAGACACCCACAACAGAGTCCACGGAAATGTGAATAAACACAATACAACACATGCCCCTACAGACTATTAAACATAAAAGAAATATAAATGAACATGTCATATTTTTTTTAAATTGTAAAGATGTTTAACCGTGAGTGCGCTTATGTGGCGTGCCTGTAGCGCAGCTACAGTTAGCAGTCAATGGGAAAGCATATAAGAACTAAATATGCAAAATAAGCCAGGAAGCAATAGTGTAGCGGTAGAGATGTTGGCTGCAGAGCAGGCATTCATGGTTCGAGCCCCCACAACACCAATATTTTTTTTTGCAAAATAAGCAGGAAACAAGTCCCTGACAAATATGTACACATAAAACCACAATATATGTAAAATGCAATGAAATAGCCCATTTATATTGAAGAAATGTGAGGTAAGAAATGAATAGAAACTGCCAGATGTGCCCATAGCTGAGCTACAGTTCAACAGAGTGAGTGTATGTGCCCGTAGATAAGCAGTGGTTTAACTGGTGCAAAATGAGTGCCCGTAGCTGAGCAGTGGTTTACCACGCTAAATATATGTGCCCCTAACTGTGCTGAGTGTAATATGCGTGCTGATAGCCAAATGAGGCTTAAACCAGCGTACCCCGTTTGCGCGGAGCTGCGCACCGCGCAAACAAGCTAACCGACGGGCAACGTTGAGCAAGCCGTATCAAAACTGCCTTTACACAGACACACCCCTCATCATGTCTAGACAGTCATGAAAAATAAAAAGCAGTGGCCAGGTTCGAACCCAGGATAATATACACCATAGTCAAGGTACAGAACCACTAAGCCATGACAGCAGTACCTAGAAATGCAATAATAGCTCATATATAGGAATGAATACAAACTACAGCATGACAATGCAGGTTTACTGAAGTTGATACAATTCCAAAATGGCCAGTCACAGATATGTGCGGGAAAAACGGACTATATAAGCCCCATAGGCGGGAATACACAGCATAAACGATTGTAGAACAGACCTGCAGGCAGAATGTCAGGAGTAGGAGAGGGTAGTCGCTTTCGAGCGCAGAGGTGGGGTGTTGAGGAGTCCAGGTACATGGCCTGGCTCCTAGTCCACAATCATGAGGCCCAACTCATGCAGGCCAGGTCCTCTGGGGAGCGTACAGGGCTGAGGCGTGGGACCGGTTGGCTCATGAACTCACCAGTGCCACAGGAATTCCAAGGACAGGTGAGCAGGTCCGTCACCACCATGCAGACCTGAAGAGACGCAAGCAGGACCAACTGAACCTTTGGATCTAGGAGGCCCGGCAATCACCCAACGCCCCACCACTGAGTAAGTAACAATGAATTATGTATGTAAAAAGTTAAACTAGCTGAAATCATGGAGATGTGTATTCCAATATTACTTCATTTATATTACAGCTGCAGGTGTCCGTTCTGCGAACCGCAGAGCCTATGGCGATAGGCTGGTGCGGTTGCGCCACCAGGCAGGTCAGTAATCCACTACCAGTAACTGTAAAGAAATATAAAAGTATGACAGTCAGCAAAAAAGTGCAGTGTAGCCAGTAAGGAATAAAATCTGCAAGTAACAGTGTGAAAGTGTATGCAAGTATTGCTTGATTACAAGAGTTCCCAGCCTGTAAGTGTAAACTAAACATGAAACTGTCCAACATATATTCTGAAATAAAAATGCCCTGCCTGTAAGAAAATAGTACACAACCTGCAGCAGGATGTAAAGTATGGCTGCAGAAGATGATGAAATCACATGTGTGAAATATATCCCTGTGGAAATACTGAAACATGACAGAAGTGAGACTGCTGGAAAGGATTGTAATAACTACTGTTAAAACATGTCAATAAAGCCTAGAAGTACCATCCTGAATAGTAACATGAAAGCAAGTGAGAGAGTGTGAGAAAGTGTCAGGAATCCAGCAATACAGTAGTAATAAGACCTGAATAAAGTATACTGCAGGCAAGACAGAATTAAATGCATGTGAGACTCAGAACCAAACAGCAAAATCTGTTCAAAGTGTTGCTGCATGTGGAATGTGTATCCCAAAATCTGGATATGTTGCTCCCAGTCTTAAATACGCAGATAGGATGATTGTCTGATATACAAAACATCCACACTTGTCTACAGGTATATAAAGCAAAAGTAGCAGGATGATGTATCTGAACAAAGCTTGATATGAATGTGTATGAAGAACACTAAAATGTATATTGATGTTGCAGTAACAGTCCTATCAGCAAGGTGAAATAGTTAACATATAGGACACTGTAGTTAGAACAGTAGTGTGTATATAACTGTAGCTATTAGAAATGTACAGCATATGTATTGGTATTCAAGGTGTTAATATTACCTTATTTACCCCACCCTCTAACCACCTATAACCCATTCCACGTGAAAATGGTATGTGCAATCACAATTAACACCCCTGGACGTTTGTCCTGTTGGGTCATATATATTTGCATGTCTGTTGATGCATCTGCCCTGTTCATACATCCACACCCGATGGCCTGTTGCCATCAATTAACCCTGCATGTTGTTGGACTGTGTATGTCTGTTCAAATTATGCATGTGTTATGCACGCTGTTCAATGGTGTGAATATCTGGGTGTTTGGTTAATGGGAATACTAATGCATGCTGTTACAACTAACTGTAAATGGTATTATATGTCACTAACCCAAACTGTCATGACATAATGCAAAACATAGAACGACAGGGAAGGCGGGTTCCAGCGGACCCACCTCTCCCACCTCAGCTGGCGAGTGCACCTGGCACTAGTGCCGAGTCCGGACCCTCCTCCGGTGGCCCTGTGCCACCTGCGGGTGGAAGCGCTTCAGGGGATGGGGCTCACCCCCCCTCTGCAAGTGTGGCCAGAGGAGATCCAACACTCACCCTCCGTAGTGTCCGGACTGTGGTGCGTAGGGAGATTCGGGACTCTGTCCTTGAGCCCCTACGCCAGCTCGAGGCATGGGTGGCGCAACTAACAGGCATGCCCGTTGCCCCGCCTACACAGCCCCCAGCACAGCCCCATCCTGGGCAGTGAAGGAACAGTGGCAACTGCCTATGGGTGGGGATATCAGTTCCACTGTTGCCATCTGTGGGCTCATGGGCTCTGGATATCCAAACCTCCGTCCCCGTCAATTGTGTAACCCCCCCACACATGTCATACACCGCCCCTGTATGCGTCTTGTTTGTCTTGTCTGTTTACCTACCCAGCCTACCTCCCCAGCTGAACCGACTTCCTTCACCTGACATACCACTCTTACCTGAAAAAAAAAAAAAAAAGGGCACTCTGTACCCACAAAAAAATTACGCCCCATACATAGCTGCCCATTCCGCAGACATGTCCGCTGGACATGGAACCTATCAATTACAACTGGCTGTACAAGTATTATTGTTGTCCTGACACCTCTCCAAGGGGTGGAAGGTTTCAAATGTCACACCAAATTACATACATATGCACAGCTGTTGCTGCTGAAGAAATGGGCAGCTATGGGCCTTACCTACATCCCTCCTGCACATCCCAAACTTGTTTCCCTACTGTCTTACCCTCTTTGTGACCCCTTTTTCACCACTTTCCTGTCTCCCCATTTTCTTTTCTTTCAAAGAAAATAGCGCGGGTGTGCACCAGAGTAAGCACCGTTAAGCGGTTGTAACCGGGTGTGCGCTGAGCTAACCGCCAGTGCGCATGCGTGAGCTCTGCACAAACCAGCGCTAGCCCTGGTTACAACTGCTTAAAAGTGCCTTAGTCACTGTGATTGACAGGTCCTGTACTCAGTTCAAAAGAAAAATAAACTCCCACTGTCAGTCCCGAACCCAGGACCTTGGAAACACTAGTCTGTACAACCTACCACTAAGCCATGACTCTTATACAAAATCAGTGTGCTAAAATAAATATAACCTGTAAAAGTAGGGATGAATGTAAAGGGAATATAGGATGTGTAGTACACAAAGCATGTCATTTAAAATAAATGCCAAAAACAATGAATATCCATAATAGTAGTGTGTGAAAAGAAACAGCCATGCTAGTTGGCAGCCTGTAGATAATAAGGTCAGTTAAAGTACATAGATATATGTATGCATATGAACATGAAAGAGGAATGGAGAATTGTGAATATACAACACAGCCTGAAGCATGAGAGAGATACTAACCTTTACAGTCACAGAACACTGTCCACAGCATACCAGCATGGTCCCCGCCCACACAATCTGAAAGGGCAACGCCTATCACACATACCCTTTTATAGCACTGACCTGAAATCACAGTGAGAACTGCAATCAGTACACAACTGGCTATATGCAATTAGCAAATGCTGGCCTTCAATTGGTGCAGAGGCCATCACATGGACCTATGCAGATACCTACAAAAGCATCCAGTGCTAACACTCCCACATGCAATAAATTAATTGCATTGTCTGTAAGCAGACAGAGGGAGGCTGAGAAGTGGAAGAGAGAGAGAGAGAGAGAGAGAGAGCACCAAAAAAAAAAAAACACACTGTGACTCTCTACCCTGAAGCTGTCAGCACTGACAGTAATAGCAGCAGCAAGCAGAAGCTGTGGAACGCAACCAGCTGCGACAAACAGAGGTAATGCAAAGTAGCAGGTTAACAATGTGCATACTGTGAACCCTCCAAATGTGTCATAGGGCTGGCTGTATCCATAGGTATGTCCATGTGATATGTTGTGTGTACGTAGTTCCAACAAAAGGGGATGACCACACATCACATGTCAAGCAGTCATAGGACAGGATCCTGGTAGCATGTGTCTGTGCGTTGGCCTAGCAATGGCTATAGTGACTGCTTTGAAATGCCAGCCAGGCCCACAAGTCAGGATCAGCCCATCCCAAAGGCACACTGGCTGGGAACAAGTGTCTGCAGGTACCTGATGTCACTGCACATGCATCCCATACTGCATTACCCCATAGCGTAGCAGACCAGGCCCATTATGCATATGATGTGGTAATCCCCAGGGTCAGTCGAGGTGCCCCCTTAGTGTTGTGGGACCACTGTTACTGTATGCCACTGTCCAAGTACATATCCTGTAGCACGGCCAAGATAAACTATCAGTGTTACATGCGGTGGTATGTCCCCTCAGAGTGCTGGTAGCACACATCCAGGGGGACCACGAGGTCACAGTGATGCTGTGTGTTCCCCTCTGCTGAGGGTGGCCCTCACATGGACATGTGCGATGATAGGGAGGTTGCATCCAGCTGTGATAAATATCCAAAAGGTGAGGGAGAGGGAGGGGGGATATGTGCACTGAACATGTCTGCAGGAATGTTGCCAATATGCGTGTGTTTGGTGAATGTTAAGTAGGTGTGGACTAACACAGAGCATATCCGAGGCATGTGGTCCGTATGTGTAACATAACTGAAGAAGGCCTTGTGGTCATCCACAGTGTTTGTGTCTATTACCCTCCCAGAGTAGGCTGTGGCTGTTGTTATGATGGACTGTAGCGCAGTACCAGTGCTGACCACAGATGCCTACCCTTAATGTGAATGTGCTCTGTCCTGCAGTAGCCTCCTGCTATTGTTATACAATCTGCCTCTGTCTGGGGTCCACTGGCATTGATGCCTAACCGTTGTGCATAGGGTCTGGGTTAGACATGTGTGTGCAAGTGTCATGCAATCCGCAGCATGTCTGTGGTAAGCATTTGCAAAGGGGTCAGCAGTGTGGCTTGTGGCTTCCACTGGCCCAGTGTGCTGCATGGATACCATCCCAGTCCCAGCAAGTGAATAACTGTCTAACCACATACATATCAATGTAGTCTACTATACTGGTGGTGGTGGTGGGATATGTATATCCAGGCTGAGTAACGTCTGTCCACAACAGAGTAGTGGACGGTGTCCCACATACAGTACCTTGGGATGGACCCCCAGAGTGAGGTTGTGCATAGCACCCAACAGTGTGTGCTGACCGATGGGGCATGCTACTACGTAGTGTGGAATGTGGCAGGTATTGTTGCACAGGTATTGGCTGAGCACCGATATCTGGCCATGTACCTGTGTATCCACCACGACACACACACATGCAACATATGGGAGTAGTAGTATATCACTACACATGCATATCATGTATAGTATGTGTGCCATACATTACTGACATGGTCTGCTGATATCCTGTCTGTGTTCTCTTCCAGGGAGATGGCGCGACAGCGTAACCCCGCCTACTCCATTGCGGAGGATGAGGAGATCCATCAGAGCCTGGTGTGGGAGTATGACATCCTGTTTTCCTGCACTAGTCAGAACCAGCAGGAGAGGGCCGTACTGTGGCAAGACCTGGTCCGTAGGGTAAATGAAACTGGCACGCATAACAGGACATATGAGCAGGTATGACATCACTGCAGTGATTTAATCCGAAGTGTCCGGCAGCGTGCAGCAGATATCCACAGGCAACAGGTCGCCACAAAAGGTGGGGTGGCCACACACCCCCCCCCTCACCAGACTGGACGGGCTACTCCTAAGTGTTGTGGCTCCAGCCCCGGAACACCAACAGCAGTACACCTGCATTATGATGGAGGCTGGTTCCACACAGCAGCACGACATGGAGCGTGCAGGTAATATGCCATATGTACACCTGACTGTTCTGTACACTGTATCATATGCAATATCAATGGGACAGATGTGCCCACTAACATTTATCTCATCATTTCTGCAGGTCCCTCCAGGGTTACGGAGAGACAGGCCATCCATGCTGGTGAGTGTGTTTAACATAACCTATAATAGTCCTGATAATGCTAGTAACAGTAGTGTAACTCAGTAGTGCTCTGTGTGTATACTGCAGGGTGTGCATGTGTACATGTGTGCAGGTGTGTCAGTACCCATGTGTGCATGTGTGCAGGTGTGCCTGTGTCCAAGTGTGCATGTGTGCCTGTGTCCACATGTGCATGTGTGCATGTGTGCCTGTGTCCACGTGTGCATGTGTGCATGTGTGCCTGTGTCCATGTGTGCATGTGTGCATGTGTGCCTGTGTCCATGTGTGCATGTGTGCATGTGTGCATGTGTACACGTGACCATGTGTGCATGTGTGCATGTGAACATGTGTGCATGTGTGCATGTGTCCATGTGTGCATGTGCGCATGTGTGCATGTGTCCATGTGTGCATGTGTGCATGTGTGCATGTGTACACGTGACCATGTGTGCATGTGTGCATGTGAACATGTGTGCATGTGTCCATGTGTGCATGTGTCCATGTGTGCATCTGTCCACTTGTGCACGTGTGCATGTGTCCACGTGTGCATGTGTCCACGTGTGCATGTGTGCATGTGTGCATGTGTGCCCGTGTGCATGTGTCCATGTGTGCATGTGTGTATAAGTGCATCACTGGTAACAATGTCTGGATAATGTAAACTGTGTTTCCTATCTTCATCCCACAGGTTCTGGGGCTGCTCTGGTGACCTGCAGCAGGGAACCTGAATCCTGTGCCACGGCTACTGGTAATGATGATATATGTGTAATGGTACAGGAAGGTGTGTCAGGGTCTGCCATTGGTCAGTCAATTGACAGTACACAGCTGTCAACCCCATCATTGCGCACAGTCATCCTGCCTATACATCCTATGTCACCATTGTCCCTAGGTGATGGACAGGATACAGTGGGCATAGACCAGGGTAATGTGGTACCTGTGGCACATGCATCCCCACACAGCAGCCATGGGCAGGGTCCTCCGATGGTACCACACAGACAGTTGCCCATGGGTTCTCGTGGGAGCATCCGTGGGCGTACTGCCTCTGGCCGACGTGCCCAGAGAGGTCTGTCAACCTCAGTGATGTTTCGGACTGTCATGCAGGCTCAGTCACGTATGGAAAGGTACACCAGACAGGGTCTGAGGGAGCTCAGAGTATGCCACACAGCCATGACAGACAGTATGCGTGACATTGCGGATGCTATCCGTAACTTCACCGATGTCATAGACAGACATTGTGGGGACATTTTACGGCAGTTCCACAACCAGATGTCCATGAGCCAGGGCAGTGGTGGGCGTCTGCGGTGTTGACGTGGCCGTATGCCGGCAGCGGCAGCAGCTGGCAGTCAGCGCGGATGGCAACAGGCTCGCGCACGCCCCCATAGTGCCAGCAGCAGCCCCAGCAATGCTGGGTCTGTGCTGTCATTGGAACGCCCCAGGAGTCCATGTGCACGTGGCTCTGGACAGTCCCAACAGGGACATGTGTCCAGTCAACACACTCCCGCTTCTGATGACAGTACCCAGTCAGGCGTTGTACTGGATACGGTCCGTAGCACCCCTGCCAGGCACAGGTACCGTGTCCGTGCACACAGACACTGATCTGTATGGCCTGCCAGGTGCAGTCTGTGGCTGTCCACAAACCCCTGTATATGGCAGCCATGAGGTGGAACTGTGTGCGTGCATACACACATGCGGAATGTTAACACTTAGGGCAACCACATACACGCACACACTGCAGCAACACTGTCCACCCTGTACTGCTGCCCCTCACCAACACACATACACACACATGTCAATTGGTGGTATCAGTGGCTGATTCAGGCATACCTAATCCACACCCTGTGCATATGATGACACTGTGCCACCTCCTGCAATCTCCAACATCATTGTGGGAACAGGTAAACATGTTGCTGATGCACAGGGTGACTACATAGACGTGTATTAGTAGTATCATGTTGGTAACAGTACAGTGTGCTGATATGACTGTGTGTGTACCCCAGCATGCCTGCTGTAGTTACTGTATGAATGTCCTGAATTGTTATCTGCACCCATAGAACATACCAAAGCATAACAGCTGCACATAATTGCATGCCAGTGGTAAGGTTGTCAACAGATAGCCGCATACATGGGTAGCACAGGGGGAAAGCTAACGCACGTAGTGATATGCAATGGTGGACATGTACAGTAATGGTGTCAAGATGCCCACAACAACTATGCCATGTGTATGGTCACGCATCTAGATAGGTGTGCAGTACCAATGTTGTCCAGACCACAAATAAGTATGACATAATATTGGTTCCACCATGGCCATCTGTGCTGCGTATTCCTGGGTACATGTTGATAGTGCCTACATATATGCATTGTGACTTACTGTTATTGTTACCCCTTCTTTGTTGTATGATGCAGTACTTCCAGCCCTGTGTACTGTAGCCTTGTTTGCATGCATGTTCACCTGGGGTCCCCTGGAACACTGCTTACACCTGCAATGCAGGGTTACAGTGCTTCTGTAGACTGCTAGTGACATCTGCATAGCGTACCATACGTATGTCAACCTTACACATGACAGAACGTCACTGTCTGTCCTGTACGCATGTAAGTTGCCTGTGACACATTACACACGTCTTACCCGGCATTTACCCACGTGTGCAGTCATATATGTCAGTGCTATGAGACAGAGGCAGTCCACCCACACATACACACCTTCAGTATGTTGTTCCCCATTGGCCCTATGTGTTGGTACTCACCATGGCAATCACACTACTAGGGTGGCATGTGCAAAGGTAACCTGTGAATCGCCTCTATGGTCCAGTCGTGGTTTATGTGGGTCATGTGTCATTGTCACAGCTGCCACATGTATGCAGTCAGCCATCACCCTTGGCCAGGTATATACAACACATGTGTGGGATGCCACCACACAGCCAATCTGGGGACTGGTCTCTCTGAACCCAGTGATGCCATACCCTGTCAGGTGGCATGTCATATATACTACGTACAGGACAAACGTCAAACCCAATCTCTGCTGCTACTAATGATAATACCCCTGAAGATGTTCCTGATAGCTTTGACCAGTCCTTTACTGAGACAGTGCAGGCCCTAGCTTGCCATCTACCTCCTAGCTCCCCTGGTCCTGAAAGCAGCACCCCTAGAAAACTACTTGCGTCCAGCTGCCAACCAGTTGCCACTTCACTTCTCCGTACCTTGGTTGTAACAGTGAAACCCACTACACTGTGTGCCGATCAACACCCTGCCGAGTACCTATCAAAACCAGATGATGCTATTGCTTACTCCGTCTCAAAGGTAATCAAAGGTACTATGTTAGAATCTAACTTTCCCACCATCTGGAAAATGTCATATGTAATCCCACTTCACACAGGAGGCAGCTCTACTGACATCTCCACTGATAGGCCAATAGCTATACACTCTCCACTTGCAGAGATTATGGTGACTTTCGTCATAGACAAGTCATGCACCACCTAGTCCAAACCCGCATTATGGCAGACACTCAGCATGGCTTACGTCCTCATCACAGCACTCCGTCAGGCCTCCTAGCCTTTACTAACACCATAAGCCATACTTGCAACATCAATGATATATCCACAGCCCTCTTTTTGGATAACTCAAAGGCATACGATATGGTTGATCACCAACTTGGACTCCGCACCCTGCACAGACTGTCTAGATACTGGAGCCTTCCAATGGTGTCAATCCTACCTGCATGGTCAGCAGCAGGCCGGCCTCTGGCAGACCAAACCCTCTAACCATCTACCTAACACCCTCAGAGTACCACAAGGCTCTATCCTAAGGCCCTTGCTGTCCTCCATCGTCATTAACGACCATTATACTGTCATCCCAAAGGCCAGCTGTATCCAATATGCTGTATACTCTACTCTGATCTGCTCAGCCACATCTCCAGTAGAGTTATGTTCAGCTACCCAAACCACCTGTAATACAATAGCAAACTGGCTTTCTGAACATTGTCTGATCCTAAATCCCAATCAAACTGAACTGCTGTTATTCCACAAACACGTAGGTCTACCACGTTCACCGTTACCATAACATCAACTGATGGCACAATAATCTACCCTGACCCATCTCAACAACTATTAGGTGTCATCATAGACAATAACCTCATATGTGACATACATGTTAACCAGATTAGCCAAGCCATCAATAGAAAACTAGGGTCACTTTACAGAATTAAAGCCTTCCTAGCCCCTCCAGCTAAAGGTGCCATAGCTCGCTCACACCTTGTTTCAGCCCTTCTGTATGCATCCCCTCTACTCTCACATATGAACAAGACTGTCCTTAACAAGCACTGGATTTGCTACAACCACATTGCCAGGTTTGCCACTGGCCCGCCTGTTAGGACACATCATTGCATCAATCTAAATCAGCTTGGTTGGCTTGCAATACCCAGCCTAATACAGTATAACCAACTGATTATGGCCTATAAAATCCTGTATAATCCAGACAATACTCCTGCACTTAAATTACAATCACCCCCTATAACAATCCTAGACCGCTTTGATCCCCTAACATTGTACTACTTCGGACTAGCGAGTCTATTAACACAGCTGGTGATTCTCCCTTTGCAAATCCTGTAAGTAGATCCTGGAACACACTTCCAGCTGATATTACCCTAATGTCCACCTTAGGTCATTTAACAGTAGACCCAAACAACATTTGTCATGTAACTGGCTATGTCAGTGTATCAGGCCTGGCTAACTCGGATGTGTAACCTGTGTGAACCACTGTACTGTGTAAATACAATTTAATCCTGGCTTGTGCTCAGGTCTAACATTAACCTGTGGAACATGTTGGACCTGCTTACTTATGTAATCTCTGTAAATAATCTGTTTGTACTATGTCATGCTAGTATTCTGTAATGCTGTATCTGCTACCCTCGTAGCTTGTCTCCACGGGCCTACCCTGGGAATGGACATGCATCCAGTTGGGCTATCCCAGTCAACATATGTAGGACAAATAAATAAATCAATACATGATATTACAGTGACGACAATACCAGGCAGACATTGCCACACACTGACAGCATGCTGAACACACTGGGGCATACGTGGGGACTCAGACTAGCAGCCTGCCTGTGCATCACACACCTCCGCAGCTGGCACACAGGCATATGTTCTGTCGGAACAGAGCACATGCCACACATGGCACGCACATCCCCTGTGCCACACACCCACAGCCTGTAGGGCTACACAACACACCTGCTACAGACGTGTCAGGTTCCTGTCATGTGTGCTGCACTGGGGTCCCGCTCAACAGGCTGTATCTAGTGAAGGGCACAGTGATATGACTCAGGGGCACTATGGTCCACCACAGCACACATGCATACAGGTCAGACAGAGGCATGGACAGATATGACTCACTCATTGACCATGCCAGTGTGGCTGCCTGGGACATACCTCCCTGGACTACATGATAGGGAACATAGAATGGATCTCTCAGCATGTGGCACAGGCCAGTATGAGCCTGATGTTGGTTGCCAACATACTCTCCCCAGGTATTCTACCACTATATGTGGGAAGGCTGTTGTATGTCTACATTATGCTCAGTCTCCACTGTCATTCATAGTGTATCCACTGGCTGTCAACGTGTGCTTACATGCTAGGGAAGCCACATTGATGTTCACGGGTCATCTTGCACGTGACACACATGGCCCGATGTATACTGGCAAGGCTCCTTGGTACACACATACTGCCTTATGCTGCAGGACATGGTTTACATAGCGACCTCCGTGGGTATCACACAGGTTAGGATACTAACAGTGCTGCTACACAACTACAGCAGTGTACACGGAGGATGCATGCACCGGACACTGCCCTCAGCACGGTGAACTGCAGTGTCTGTGCAGTACCAGATGCATGATTCATGGCTCACAGGTGTTACCCATCACTGACAGGTTATGCCCCTTACCATGCCTGTCGTCCCCTACACATGTAACACACATGGATAGGGGTGTGGTATCCCAAGTTAACACAGATACACACACCTCCAGGTTGTTGGCACAGCACAAACCATCAGGGCCTACTCAAGTGCAGCTGACAGTGTGTCGGACTGCCATCTGGTTCATAGCATGGCACACACAACCCTCACATACACAGGAAGACCACCTATCCTCCATAACAACACCGGCAATATGACAGTCCCATGAACTGTGTTTATAAGGCCATACTGCATCCAGCCGAACATTGTGTGTGAGCATTACTGTAGCTACAACACTCTAGTTGAAGAATTCACAGCATGTGGTCACCGAAATGCAGTGGAATGACATGTTGCCACTACCACAACAGGTGGGAACATACAGCACCTGTACATTGACTACATGTACACTATATGGGCCAGACCAGATGTGTATCCCCTGCTGTAGGTCTTTCACCACAGACACCCACACTGTATAGGGACATACCACGTGCGGACCCTGCACAGTAGGACACACAGTCATATTGGTATACATTGCTAATACCATTTATCCACACAAAGCATGTGTCAGACATGGTAACTACTGCAGGTCACAGGTATTTCTGTGTATGTGTCACACACATGCATCATGTGTGCAATGCCATTGCTGGGTTAGGCAATGGCATGCATTGGTATGTACACCCGCACAAGGTCATACTGTGTGACACAACCACACGTAATAGTTGTGGGTTACCCAAACATGCCTATCTGTACTCTGACGATGGTAATAGACACACTAGCAGAGCACACTATTGGCATTACTAGCCAACTAGCCCTGTCTGGCTGTGCTGATAGTGTGGTGACATCCCCTGTGTTTACTGGTGGGGTATGCAGCATCTGGTGTATAGTAGTATTTGCCAAAAGGATCTGTTCCTCACACTTGCATTTACACACACACCCTACTACCCCCACACACATGCAAACTTGCCATATGCAGGATTCATTCCCTACCTACCTATGTCATGACACGTGAGAGGGACGCATTAGCAAAGCGCACTGTTCGGTTTACTAGATAGTTCCTCGTCTCCGGCTATACTTAGAGGGTGCTGACAACATCAGTACTTTGAAAGGGTAATGTGCATCAGGTAGTGTGATCACCTGATTGCCAAAACTAACATGTTTTTCATACGGAAATGCACACACACACATGTCTTTACAGGTTTCAAATTCCTACCTAATTACATTACGATACACAGGGGAAACACATTAGCAGAGCGTGCTATTCGCATTACTGGGAGGCTTCCCTTCTCCTGCTGTACTTATAGGGTGCTGACATCATCTGTGTTAAGAAAGGGGCGTGTGCATCCTGTAGTGTGTTCTCCCAGTTGGCAAAAGGAACATTCCTCTCATCCATATCTGCACACACACAATAACCCCCCCCCCTCCAAGCACACACACTTGGCATCTACAGGATTCAAACCACTACCTAACGATGTTATGACACATGAGACGGATGCATTAGCAGAGCACGCTATTCGCATTACTGGGAGGCTTCCCTTCTCCTGCTGTACTTATAGGATGCTGACATCATCTGTGTTAAGAAAGGGGCGTGTGCATCCTGTAGTGTGTTCTCCCAGTTGGCTAAAGGAACATTTCCCTCCCACAGCATTTCACACACACAAACCCCACTCACCCACACACACTGAGCATTTGCATGATTCGAACCCCTACCTAACTATATTATGACACTTGAGGGCGACGCATTAGCAGAGCGCACTATCCGAATTACTGGGCATTTGTTCTGCACCTGTAGTATTTCTAGGGTGCTGACATCTTCATTTCCACAGAGGTTTGTGGTTGTCGTACTACCTGTCAGGTGGGGGATAGCATGTATATGCATTTGCAGCCACCTACATCAGGGTCAGGTGTGCACATCGCACTGGCAGGTTATGTTTTATACCATGCTTTGGGACCACAGGACCTGTAACACACAACACTACCAGTCCAGCACACCACACCCACATCCAGGACACACACCTAGCTTCCTGGGAACAGTGCCAGGATATGCAGGTATTCACATACACCATTCCAGTTGTTAACATCAGGTACAGGCATATTGTGTGTGAGAACTACTCAGGCCTCTACCACTTTACCCTACCGCCACTACAATTTGTGGGTCCATGTGCTATGGCAGAACCACACACCACAGACACATGGGTTAATACATATTGCACCTGTCCATCTGCAACGTGGGTACCCACTGTTCCACACCAGAGGTAGACCACCATTGTTGATACCTGCCCATGTCCACCTTTCCCTGGACATCCATATCCCATCTCCACCACCAGGCAAGGTTGTCACTGCACACAACTGTGTTTAGCACATGCAGACTCTACACTTGTGTAGACTGGGGTGAGTGACTTCAGAGGACCCATGCTGGAGGACTATACTGGCCACGCAGCATATTCCTTGACACTTGCATCCTATGAGCATGTGTACAGTTTGCATTGGTCATTCAGATATTGGCAAAAGCTCTTGCTACCCCCATAGTGCCTATGTTAGGCAGGGCTCAGATGACAAACCCACCTTCATAGGTATCACAAGGGATAAGAAACTAAGAGCAATGCTACCCAACGCCAGATATCTAAACCTCCAGATGCGTGCACCCAAAACACTCCTTGGCATGGAAAACATCGATATCTGTGCAGTTACAGATGCCTGGTTCAGGGCTACTGAGAGCACACCAGCACTACCTGGTTTAACCCGGTTGATTTCTTTGAAGCAGTCACCAAGGCCATTGACGAGGGGAAGGTGGTTCACACAGCCTACCTGGACCTTGCAGAAGCCTTCACAACAATACCCCACTTGGGCATTCTAGAGAAGGTCACCAGCTTAAATATAAGGCCCTATGTCACTAGATGGATTGCACAGTGGCTCAAGGACAGATACCACATGGTTAGCATTGCTGGAGCCATGCCAGACCCCACAACAGTTATGGGTTGTGTCCCACAAGGCTCAGTCCTGGGACCCTCTTGTTTGGTATATATTTCTTGGAGGTACAGGCCAACACGGACGGACTGTGGCTGTCCAAATATGCAGATGACTGCGAACAGGCCACCATAATCGCCTCTTCAGCTGACACAAGCATCTTCCAAAGGGGCATCATAGCAAAAGACAACTTGTGCCAGAGCCATGACCTTCTGCTGAACAGTGTTTAGAAAGGGGAATGTGCATCCTGTAGTCTGTTCACATAGTTGACAAAAGGGACATTGTACTCACACACACTACTCCCCTCAGACAAACACACACACTTGCCATTCACAGGATTCAACTCCCTACCTAACTATGTTATGACACTTGAGACAGACTCATTAGCGGAGCACGCTATTCGCATGACTAGGAGATTTTTTTTCTCCTGCTGTACTTATTGGGTGCTGACATCATCGGTGTTTAGAAAGGAAATGTGCATCCTGTAGTGTGTTTTCCTATTTGCCAAAAGGGACATTTCCCTCACACACATATACCCCCCTCAGACAAACACACACACTTGCCATTCACAGGATTCAAACCCCTACCTAACTATGTTATGACACTTGAGACGGACACATTAGTAGAGCGTGTTATTCGCATTACTGGGAGGTTTCTTTTCTCCTGCTGTACTTATTGGGTGCTGACATCATCGGTGTTTAGAAAGGGAATGTGCATCCTGTAGTGTGTTTTCCTATTTGCCAAAAGGGACATTTCTCTCACACACACAAACCCCCCTCAGACAAACACACACACTTGTCATTCACAGGATTCAAACCCCTACCTAACTATGTTATGACACTTGAGATGGACGCATTAGCAGAGCGCGCTATTCGCATTATTGGGAGGTTTTTTTTCTCCTGCTGTACTTATTGGGTGCTGACATCATCGGTGTTTAGAAAGGGAATATGCATCCTGTAGTGTGTTTTCCTATTTGCCAAAAGGGACATTGCTCTCCCACAGACTTACACACACACCAACCCCACTCACACACACTGAGCATTTGTAGGATTTGAAACCCCTACCTAACTATGTTATGACACTTGAGACGGACACATTAGCAGAGCATGCTATTCGCATTACTGGGAGGTTTCTTTTCTCCTGCAGTACTTATTGGGTGCTGACATCATCGGTGTTTAGAAAGGGAATGTGCATCCTGTAGTGTGTTTTCCTATTTGCCAAAAGGGACATTGCTCTCCCACAGACTTACACACACACCAACCCCACTCACACTGAGCATTTGAAACCCCTACCTAACTATGTTATGACACTTGAGACGGACGCATTAGCAGAGCGCGCTGTTCGCATTACTGGGAGGTTTCTTTTCTCCTGCTGTACTTATTGGGTGCTGACATCATCGGTGTTTAGAAAGGGAATGTGCATCCTGTAGTGTGTTTTCCTATTTGCCAAAAGGGACATTTCTCTCCCACAGACTTACACACACACCAACCCCACTCACACACACACACACAGAGCATTTGCAGGATTTGTAACCCCTACCTAATTATGTTATGACACTTGAGACAGACGCTTTAGCAGAGCGCGCTATTCGGATTACTGGGATGCTTCTTTTCTCCTGCTGTACTTATTGGGTGCTGACATCATCGGTGTTTAGAAAGGGAATGTGCATCCTGTAGTGTGTTTTCCTATTTGCCGAAAGGGACATTGCTCTCCCACAGACTTACACACACACCAACCCCACTCACACACGCACACACACAGCATTTGCAGGATTTGAAACCTCTACCTAATTATGTTATGACACTTGAGACGGACGCATTAGCAGAGCACGCTATTCGGATTATTGGAAAGTTCCTTTTCTCCTGCTGTACTTATAGGGTGCTGACATCATCGGTGTTTAGAAAGGGGAATGTGCATCCTGTGGGGAGGCAGGCACCAAGCACACTCTGGCTAAGCTGTCATTCCCTAGGGCAAACAGCCTAGTGTTGACCTCTACACCCATATGTTTAATTGTCAAATGCACATTATTTGTTGCTGATAGACTGTTTGCACATCTTTATTGCCATAGCATTCCCTGTTTGTATGAACAACTTGTGCATCTGTGGAAGATGTTTGCATATGGGAGGGATCCACTATATCACGTATGTCTCTGTAGTCATTTAGCTGTGTGCACTGGGCAGACTGCTATAATGTGGTTGGTTCCTGGAATACAACATAACAATACCAGCTATGTGTGTCCAACTGCTACACTGAGATTTGGCCTAAGTGTGTGAGCATGCCCAGTTCAGCCTTCCCATGGCATGTTGTCAATGTGTGTGAGCATGCCCAGTGTGAGCCTTCCATATGTTGGACTCTGCAGCCCACCATATTTGTGGATGGGTGTGAACTTCAACAACTATCACCCGTTTATGGTTGTGTGTCATGTTGTGTAGTTACGGTACAACTGCTTTGTGTGTGAACACAACAGGGTTATACTGTGCCTGCAGTGTTTGCATGGGATACTTTGCGTACAGTTGTCAACATCCTTTCACACTGCCCTAACACTGTAGTACTGTATAGTGTACTGGTAGTACTTTGACTGTGGTGGGCAGTATCCTAGGCTTTACTGCTATCACTGCTTTACATTTCGATAGTGGGCACAACAGCCTGGTTACGGGCCAGTTGTGTACATCTGACCATGTTGCATTCTGTTCAGATATGAACTACTTAAACCAGGCTTGTCCAACATTGGTAGTGTATTCCACAACATAGGTGTACATTTGCAAACACTAGCGATGTGCCCTAGTCCATGTGTAATGCTAGTTGGAGAGTATGTTTGTCCTTCAACACACATTGTAAGTGGATTTTGCCATGACATATGTCATGGTTAGTATACTGTGCCTCTGTCTACCTGTGACATGACAGTGGTACCCAGGATAAATCTACCATCTCCCATCCACTCATCAGGATTCCTATTGAGGAAGATTGATATGTGACTCTATGGGTAGCCTGTGCTGGGGGTGGCTTCTGTGTTATGGAGCATGCAGTACAGCTTGTCCTATGTAAGTCAGTGCTGGGGTTCAGGTCTCTCATGTGCATAGCTCACTGCCATTCAGATTGTACAAGGTGCAGCATGTTTATTGATGCCAGCAACACAGGCAACACATGGCATCTGTGCAAGCTCTTTGATACTCCTGATGAGGTACTGTTGGGGACTTTACAGTTGATGGAGGTGTCTGCTGAGGTACATCCCACAGGGGCTATTGTAGTCAATTGTACCGCTGATGAAGGATGACTGCAGAGCCACAATGACCTCCCCTTATCTAGATCTGACAGCCTTCGTGATTAGGTGGGTATATGGTATGTTCCTGTAAACAGTACAGCACATGTTTGTCCAATGCAGGATATCTATCACCTTGTGTCCCCAGGTCTCTCATTACATGTTAACTACATAATGGGTTAACACATATGTGGTAATTGCTGGGCACTTACTGTATATCCATGGGGGTTGACTATACACGTTTCTGCACTTAGCTTGCTGACATGGCTATGGCACCGGTTGTCTGTTTCTATGTGGCCCTTTTGTGGGATGCTTGTGTCAGATGGTGGATCATATGTGGTGAGCAGTTTGTAGTCCTCTGCAAACATGTTCGGACACAGTCCTTCCATGTTTGCCTGTACCTATGGGACATATATACCAGACGGGGGAGATCCCAGGACAAAGCCTTGTGGGATGCCAGTTATATCTGGTGTGTAGTCTGACATGGCTGCAGCATGTCTGACCATGTCTGTTCTGTACTTGGTCTGGTTTGCAACCCCTCTACTGACATGTGGGTTTATATGTAAGCTGGTGAGCCTATCTATAATGAACACGTAGGGTATTGTATAGAAGCCTTTGCAAGGTCCAGATACACTGTGTGGAGCACATTGCCCTCATCAATGACCTTAATGGCTGTTTCAATTGAGTCAAACATGGTTAGGGGCAGGATCTGCACTTGGGAAGGCCACACTGGGTTGGGTCCAGTGTCAGTAGGTCCCCAATATCTTTATGTCTGTGGTACATGCTGATCCTTTCCATAGCTGTGCAAACCAAGCTTCTCAGGATTCTGGGGTAGTAGTGTTCAGTATCCATTCAGGCAACACCTTTGTTGAGAAGGACCACTGTTGTTGTACACTGCTCTTTGGGTACATATTCTGTGGTAAGGCTGACATTGAGCAGTAGTGTGGTTTTGCATTCCATTCATCTTGGAGTCCATGTTGCACTAAGCCCAGGACAACATCTCATACCATTGCTGCTGTGTGTTTTGCTTTGTAGATGTTGGCTGTTACCTCAGCATCTGCAATGTCAGGGGGCCAGCAGTCTGCTGGGATAGATATTCTGCATTCGGGGGGGGGGGGGTTTGCACTACACCTGTCAGGATGTATGTTGGCAATATGTGTGTGTGTTTGTGATATTTGTGTGATTCAGGGCATATCTGTGAATTCCCAACATGGTTCCTACCATCAGTTGTGAAAGCCTTGGGATTATCCTTAGTGTCCTGTACAATTTGTATCTTCATAGGTTCATAGGGTCATACTAGGTTATACACCCTGGGCATTTGTTAGCCTAGCCAGAGTGTGTGTGGCTTTTGACACCCCTTGCTATGTGCATATTATGGCCATTTATGTTTTTCTTGGTTGTGCCTCTGTCTGGACATGACACAGTGAAGACCCCCAGTGTAACTATACAATCATCCATCCACTTGGCAAGATTCCTGTTGAAGAGTGTCAGTGTGGGGCTCTGCCTAACATGGAATGGGATTCTTGTCCAGGGTGTGGGGAGCCTCTGGATTATGTATCTGTCCCACCAGCACATCCTATTTCATTATTTGTTGAGGTTGACATCTCTCCCTCTCACAGCTCCGATGGATTTGTGTTTTCTGTGGTGGAGCATGTCCATTAGTCCTGTGTTGGGCATGGCCTCCTACAACAGGCATGCAATGCCTCTGTGTAGGCAGTATGTGACTGGATTCAGCTGGGGTGTCTACAGCCAGGCAGCATATGACATATATTTGTGACCCTTTATCCTATTGGTGAGGTACCTTTGAGGTCTTTCTAACTGCTGCAGGTGTCAGGTAAGGTACATCCCATATGAGGCATTGTACTGGATTATGGGTGTGATTGGAGAAAAGTATAGGGGCACAATGACCTCTGTTGCCGTAGATGTGACTCCTTTCCTGCTACGGTGTCAAATGTAGACAGTCTTCCTAGCCACATTGGCAATGTGGGTGTCACATAACAGGTTACTGTCCACTTGTGTCCCTAGGTCCCTGGTTACTCTTTCTATACATACTGGTTTACCACCTATGTGGTAATTTGTGGTACCTTGTTTGTTATTTGGTGGGACATTCATGCTGTCCATTGTCTTCAGGATGGCTGGGTGGGGTTATTGTGTGTGAGAGTGCGGTCTGTAGCATGCTACAGACTGCACAGCAGTCTTGCCTACAGTTAGTTGCACATGTGTGAACTCCAATGCCTTGTGCATTGTCAGTTACCTGGACGTATGGGTGTCTGTGCTGACTATGGATATTCACCCTCCTTTTATGTTTCGTTCCAGGTTTTGGGGCCATGACACATGATACGTGGTATAACCTGGTAGTGCTGGTGTGCTGTCAGGAGGCTTGCAGCAGGTTTCTGTCACTGCACAGACATCGATGTTCTCCATTCTGGGGATGGCCTCGGGAGCATGCATATTGGGGTGTACACATCTGGCATTGGTCAGCATTTCCCTTATGTTTCTTCCCACTTATGTTTTCTAGGGTGGTGGGTCAGTCTTTTCAGCCTTGCCTACAAAAGGCTCTATGGAGGTGGTAAAGGCCTTATCCAATATTCAGACGCCCAGGGGTAACAGGTGCAGGCCATCCCAAGGACAGCTGCGTGGCTTGTCAAGTATGACATCCTAAGCAGACAGACATTGCATCCCCTTGGAATAACACCAGTAAGTGTGCCACTTGCTATGACTGATCATTCCGTGTTTGTACTGTGGCATTACTCTTGGTAAGGGTAGGATGCTGCAAACGGTGAGTGTCATACCGGCCTGGACTACATAATCAGATAGCTCATCTATGTCTCTTTTCATGTAGTCTAGGGCGGTACATCTCAGGTCATTCACACCAGCATGGACTATGACTGCATCATATTTCTGCTTGCTTTGGAGTGACCTACATACTTCTGTTATGTGGCATATTGTGGCAGCCTACAGGCAGCTTACTGTACCCTTTCCCTTGTTCAGTCTGGTGTGCAGGACAGCAGTGTGTCTGACTATGGAGTCACCTATTACAACTGTATCAGGCATGTTGTTTCTCCTTCTGGCCTGTGACTGTTTGGCACACCAGCTTTGTGTGCTATGTGTTGCATGTGCTATGTTTGGAGGCTGTTTGATTGGGTGTCTGCTTTAGAGGCCTCTGTTGGTGTGCTGTGTTTGTAATTTGTGCCTCCGGGAATGTTTGTCTGTGTTTATGTGTTTGGTTTGCAGTTGTGCTAGGTCTATGTGGGACTGTGTTTGTGGTGTGTGTGGTTACCTTCTCCTACTGACTTGTTTTGGGAGTACTGGGTTGAGGGAGCTCAGCCTCCAGTTTGGATGGATGGTTGCATCTCTCACATATTTTTGTATTTCTTGGGTGGAGTTGGGGGTTGTCTGTGTACTTGGGGCAGGTGTGACATTGCCTCAGGATTCACAGATTCCACTTGTTGTGGCTGGCCTTAGTGGATTGCATGTGTGGACAGATTTTATTGCCATACTACTGATCAGTGATTACTTCATTGTTCATGTTTGCTCTATCATGTAGTAGCTTCCTCATTCTCTTGCATGTTTTGGTTATGGCTGGTGTCCACCATGCCAGATTTAGGCACTGTGTCTTGTTTTAATTTAGGACTGCATAATCCAAGCATTCCTGGCAGTGTTCATGGAATGGCTGTATTACAGGTTCTGAGGTGTGGCCCATATTTTGCACCTGCACGGGACCTTTAATGGATTCCACATCAGTTTGGAGGAGTGCAGATATTGCTTAACACATGTTTTCCACTGTGGTTTCCACTGTGGTCAGGATTTGTATATCCAGTGTGATTACTCTATGGTCTGGTTTTACCAGTGAGCAATACACTTCTCATCTTGACATCCAGTACCCATGTTGCTGATTATCACATCCAGTATGCTTACCCCTCTTGTGGGAGTGGTACGTTGTTCCTGGGCCTTTTGGTTTGTGGGTTCTATGAACCTTTGTCCAACACTGTTGGAGCTAGTATAATGCTCCCAGTCTATGTCTGGGTATTTTCAGTCACCCAATATAATGTGGGTTGGAGGACTTGATATATTCATGTATTCCAGCATAGGCCGGATGCAGTTCCTGGTGTTGGCGCAGTAGTCTGTAGCAGGCTATAAACTGGGGGGCAGTTTTAGCCACTGTTACTTGAGCATGGCTAGTCCATGCTGCTTTTTGTTGTGGTACCGACATGGGGTGTGGTTATCCTTGACAATTCTTGCTAGTCACCCTCCTTTGTAGCTTGTTCCAAGTTTTGAGGCTGTACAGCACAGTATGAGGTGTAACCTGGTAGTGTTAGGGTGCTGTTGTGAGCCTTGCCTCAGTTTTCTGTTACAGCACAGTTATCAACATTCTCCATACTGGGTGAGTTTAGACTGCATGCATCTTGCTGTTTCAACTTATCCCTTATCTTATTCTTATCCCTTCTGGTACCTATGGAGATAGGTTTGTGTTTTGAGCCTTACCTATTCAGGGCACACTGTGGGTGACAACAGCCTTTGCCAGTATCCATACAGCCTGCACTGATAGGTGCACGCCAGTCCTAGCAGGTGGTGCATCATGTCATGCTCAGCATGTCATCCCAGACTGGCACACATTGGGTCCCCTTTGACTAACTGCGATACTTCAGTCAATTGTTGCACTTGATCATCTCATTGTCATGTTGTGGCATGATGCTTGGTGAGGGTAGGATGTTAGTCGGGGTCCTCAGGTGTGCATATAGTACTTGGCGTTACATTACTTAACACATAGCATTCATGCCTCAGGTGGTGCTGCAGGGCTGCCTCTGTCGGATGCGCATATTACACTTCCCTGTACATGTTTGAGAGCAGGTTGTGTCACATTAGGCATCCCTGTTACTATATGAGTGAGTCAGAGAGGGGTATCATTCCCAAGGTTCCTACTGAGCCAATGTATGTGCTATGCGTTGCCTCTTTGCCAAGGCCAGGGCATACTGGGCACACCTCCTTCTGCCTACTGGGGCAGGCTCAGGTTGTTCCTCCTCCGAGTCACGCTCTGCCTGTGATGGCCTTGGCAATGGTGGGGGGCTGTTTGGCCCGGCCATATGCTGGTCCTGCTGCAGCTGTTTTCGCAAGATCATATTATGTAGCATAGCACATACCATGACAATTTGGGTACATGTGGTTGGTGTGTACTGCAAGGCTCCACCAGATGTGTCCAGACACCGGAACCGTGACTTGAGCAGCCCAAACACACGCTCTATCACATTACGTGTTTGTGCGTGTGCCTCATTATGGCGTTCCTGTTCAGGTGTGTGTGCGTTTCTGATGGGTGTCATCAGCCACGGCTCCAGTGCATAACCTGCATCCCCCACTAGGTGTCCGTGTGGGATGTCCCCATTGGCAAATGTCTGGTACAGCTGCGTCAAATGCCAGATGTGGGAATCGTGATAACTCCCAGGGCAGCCAGCACACACATTCATTATTATGCCCTGGGCATCACACACGACCTGGCAGTTGATGGAGGTAAAGCCCTTGCGGTTTATGTAGGCCTTACCCCGCTCTCCTGCTGGTGCTTTGATGCATATGTGTGTGCAGTCTATAGCACCCAGTACCTCAGGGTATTCCGCTATTTGCTGGAAGAGACGCATATTGCTGGCCAATACCTCACGGGCATTGGGGAAATATACATGATCACTGACATGTGCTGACATGGCATCCAGGAACTGGTGTAGTACCCTGGAGGCTGATGCCTGTGATATCCCCATCATATCGCCAGTTGGTCTCTGAAAGGTACCTGTTGCTAGTATTCTTAGGCCAACACATACCTTGGTTTCCACTGGATGGGTTCCCCTCTGTTGGTTCTGTGTGTGAGGCGTGGCCTGCACAGCTCAACAATCTGCTGCAGGAGGTCTCTGTCCACTCTATAGCGCTCTACTATCTCTAGCTCATGTAACCCGTGGTAGGTGACCCTGGGCCTGTACACTCTTCTCCGTCTCCTCACTGTGGGTTGTCTGGCACCATCTGCATTGTCACCACCCTCAGCAAGTCGCCTATGTCTCATTATGACAGCTATGGCAGCCCCTAGCATTTCTGCTCTGAGTTTAGCTTTTTCAGTTTTCACTTCTATTAGCTTACTCCTGTCTTGCAGTGTCTCTTAATGAAAACATCCTGCACTACTGTTTGCAGAGTTTTAAGTGCTGGGCTGGGCTACTATTCTGCCTGTGTAATTGCCTGCTTCTAATTATTTTCACCTGCTAGCTTCAGCAGTTATCCCTGCTAGCTTCCTATTAATTCTGTTGCTTCCTTTTTCCTCTCTGTTTCCTCAGGGGGAGCAACTTGCATACTATCTGAAACACGCTCACAGTGGCTTACACGCGCGCACATGTGCTTACACGGTTAAGGATCTACTTATTCAGGTTTACATGCACGTACACCCGCGCAAACACTGTTACACATCTGCCAACAGCCTCCAACATACTCAGACTGCCTTACGCGTGCACACCCGCAAACTGTGTTAAACATCTCCCAACACGCTCCCACATGCTCACATTGCCTTACACGCGCGCACACTGCCTTACTCGCGGTTCATTGCACGCACACGTGCGCATGCACAGCCAGCAAGAAACTTTGGTGTAGGTAACAGTGTACACCTTCCATTTCTTGTCTTTCCATGACTTATCTAGTGGCACACCTCTTTCCATGATCTGTGCCTGTCATCTGTCATGTTACACTGGCCTCCAATGAACTGTGTTTCTTTCTACCATTCCCCCCAGTGATGTCACCTATCTCTTACTCTATTCCTCCCCCTTTTGTATCTCTTACACTACTCAGGCCATGCTCATTTGCTATGTGGCTGTGGGATTCAGTATCCTAACCCTCATTTACATGAGATTGCCTACTAATGCTTAGTTACATGTCTTAGACTCAGCTTCCCCCCTTAGCAACCACTACAACGGTGGCCATGTTGGTTTTGGTCTGCTGGTCCCTGCATTGTCATTCCATGTATTGCATGAAACCCACATTTGTGGGTTTATAACCTTCTTTTTTATGTTTTTATACAGCGCAGCCCATTTGCGCGGGGCTGCGCTGGGTTTAAACATCGGCGATTGCCGAAAAAAAAAACATATTTTTTATATTTTTGCATTGGGTTATCTTGCCAATGGCCACATATTTGGCCATTGGCATGCTGCCTGAATCATATGCAACCTTTTTTTGGAGCTGACATCGCTCCGTTGTGGATTTTGCAGAAATGTACTCAGTTGTCAACTGAGTACATTTCTGCAGCTAAAACGTCTCCTACACGGACTGGTTTCTGCTTCGTGGATCACTAATATACCTCATTTGCATACCTTTCAGATGCAAGTGAGGTATTTAGCATGTCCACGCCCAGTCCGTGTAAGAGACGTTTTAGCTGGTCTCTTACACTTAGTTTAGGGCTGTTCCTGGATCGCGAGGCTTGCATGGAGTGTTGCACGTCTCTTACACTCCGTGCAAGCCTTCATGAATCCTGCCCAATTACTTAACAAAGGCTTGAATTTTGTTCCTGGTTTTGTTGTACCAAAAATGTTTTTGCTAATGATGTGACCTCATTTTGTAGATTGTTAAATTTAATGTTACATTTTGGTATTGGTTATCACTCATTTGATTCTCAGACTGAGTTTAGATTTCATAAATCTAAATTTAATCCACCTATGACTAAGCATGTTGCTACTTTTCAACAATGTGTTCTCAAAGATCTGCATTTTATGATTGGATTGGTACAAGTCTTTTTAAAAATAATTTAACTAAACTGGAGGTTCAAGCTTTAAATAATCTTCAAATCAATACCAATTTGGTCATTGTTTCTGCTGTCAAAGAAGGGGCTATAATGGTCATGGACTAGTCCATGCACTTGTCAGAAGCTCAGAGACAATTGTCTGATTGCATCTTTTATGCTACAATGGCAATTGACCATACCCATAAATATAAAACTGAGATTGACAGCTTTCTTCAATTAGCTTTAGATGAGGGTATTATCAACAAGGAAGTAGCCTTTCACCCGATTGTAGAGGACCCTTTACCACAATAACTTTATCCATTACCCAAAATACATAAAAATCTCTACAAACTACTGGGTACACATATTGTTTCAGGAAATGGGTATTTAACTGAACCATTATCAGCCTATCTCATGAAATATTTCAAACCATTGTTTCAGGGGGTTAGAGCTAGGATCCCGGACACTACTGAGTTTCTGAATATCATTTCTGATATGCAGTTAGAACCCAGCTGGATTATGTGCACCTTGGATGTAACAGCACTTTATACAAACATACCACATTGGGCCAGATTGATAGTACTGGAGTAAAGTCAGATGTTGAATATTTAATGGAATTTGTTCAGTATCTTAATGACAATATGTGGGGTATTCAATTTGCTGTACACTATGATATTGATTGGATCTCCTTTTTGGATGCTAATGTAGTTCGTATGAGTGATGGTACTTTGGATAGTAGTATTTTTTGTAAATACCCTCAGTTCAACACCTTATTACATGCTTCCAGTTGTCATCCTAAACGCATTATACATAATATCCCCAAATTTCAATTTCTATGGATTTGTAGGATTTGTTCCTCTAATGAAACCTTTATATCACAGCAGAATGAGTTAATCACCAGATTTTGTGATAGAGGATATTAAAAATCTCACATCATTGAAACAAGTCATTTGTCCCAGAAATGTGACAGGTCTCAACTACTGAAGTATCAAAATAGAGATTATAGAGGTGAATATGCTATTAGGCTCATTACTAGTTATGGACACAATACTTCTGACTTTATAGACCTAATACAGAAACATTGGAACATTTTACTAGCAGATGATAGGTCATATGATATTTTGCCATCCAGATGCCTCCTCTCATTCAGAAAAGGCAGAACATTGGGTGACTTTGCTAATCATTATAAGAACAAAGCTTATTGCAGTTATCTAAATCAAACAACATTGGATGGGGCCTTGTTAGTGGGCTGTGTTACTTGTTGTCATTGAACCTTTTGTAGATATGTGTTGAAGAGTAAAGAATTTACCAGTAGGAATACTTCTATGGTTTATGATATTCACATATTTGGGAATTTTATTACAAACTAGGTCATCTACTTAGTTACATGTACATGTTCTGCCTTTTGTGTGGGGCAAACATAACGCCCATTTCGAATTTGGATTTCAGATCACCTAAGTGATATTAGAAATTAATGAATATCAAATGCACTTTATAAACATACTATAAAGCATTCTACTGCATAATTTATTTTTGTTATTACTGACAAAATAGTAGGGAATAGAAATCACAAAGCAGGCTGGCATGATATATTAAACAAAAAGGAAAACAATTGGATCATTAGACTTGGAGGGTTATTTCCCCTGGGTCTTAATGAGCACCTTTAATTAATCATGTAATTATAGCAGGAAACAGGACTCTCTCTCTCTCTCTCTCTATATATATATATATATATATATATATATATATATATATATATACTGTCGTAGTGTTTCACACTGAGTACATTGATGAAGGCCAGAGTGCCAATACCGGTTTATCATTATTTTTGATTATTGCACTAGTTTTAGTGCTCATTTGGGCTGTTGCAACTGTGATTACATCAATTTTGGTTATCTCACTCTGGAGTGCTGGCCGACTATCCTTATATGTGGATTTATGATTTTTTGTCTGTTGCACTTTGCCGTACTTGTGGAAGATTGGTTCAGGCTATTATACCAGCAGCCCACATGCTTAGGGTGGGTTCAGTAAGCTGTCATGACCATAGGTTATTACATTACAAAAAAAAATAAAATGTTTTTTGTTCTAAATAAAATTTATTTTTTCTAACTACTACTACTTTCTATATTGTATTTTGTATGTATCTTTACTGTTATTTCCTTCTATATTGTATTTTGTATGTGTCTTGGAGCTTTTCTCCCCGGGCTTCTACTGAAAATGGACATGTATCCAGTTAGACTAGCCTGGTCAACAAATGTAAAATAAAAAATAAATAAATTAGCCTCCCACATGATTAGGGTGGAATCAGTAAGCTGTTATGACCATAGGTTTTTACACCAGCCACACAAATGCTTAGGGCAGAACCAGTAAGCTGTTACTACTATAGGTTATTACTCCAGCCACCGACAAGCATAGGGTGGGATCCAATATTACTGCTCACTAGACTGATTTTCTAAGCCTGGATTTTATAGAATAATATGAAGAAATATGACTGCCTGCCATGAAAAAAATAATACTAAAAAACTTGAAAATATCCTTTATGGATTATGTTCATAAGGACAATCTGACAGCTGCCCTTACCTGAAGGGAGTGAACTTGCTACTGGCAGGATTATGGGATCATAGCTCTGCCTCATCTGAAGGAAGAATAATATATTTATGCTCCACTTAGAAATTAACTGAAATTGTGTTTGTCATCTAAATGTCCTTGTGAACCTTAAAGTTAGCTCTCTTTCTAGATTTTAACATCTGGAGTTTTCTTCTTTATAGTTGATGTGTTTATGATTTATGATGACTGTCATCTGGAAATATTTAGAGTCAGCATGTATCTTTGCAACAGCACTACATTTTCAACTGCATCTGCAATACAGTTGTGAATTCAGTACATTAATTACAAAGCATCGCCCATTTTCCATGCCTTGACAGAAGAATATCTAGTTCTATGTTCCTCATTTAACATTATTTGCAAACACTATTGCTTAATTTTAAGACCACTTACATCTAATGTCTTGTGGCAAAATTAGATTTGCAAAGAAATAAGTCTAACATAAAGCACATACATACATTTGGCTGTCTTCCACTTGATAAAACTACTAAATGTGTTTTTTAGCCTAGACTCGGAAGCATCACTTCAGGAGATCTGCAGTATTTGTCACCATGAATAGCATTTAACTGCAGCAGTGCCCAGAGGAACTCTGTAGAGCCACATGTGAATACAGCTGGAAGGACTTAATTAATCTTCCTGTCACTTTCATGATGCTTTTCATCAGTTTTCCTGATATCAGATCAACCAGCCTTCTTTAGGTTGGGAAACTAAAAGCATTAGAAGGCATTTTATGTTTGAATGCTGTTATAAAAGAAGTGACAAAGTGTACACCTAATATATATCTATGTACAGATACACTACCCCATAACTGACAAAAGCTTCCCCAGATATTCAGTAAGGATGATGTCATTACTTAGAAGGCAAGAGATGTAACCTGAAATGTACCAATGCAGTTAGAGGGGACTGTCCAGCCCTAGAGGTCAACACAGACATGCATCTAAATGCAATCATTAGTGAAAAATAATAAACCAAGTTATTGCTTTGATATTAACTAGTGTGGTGGTAGTGCTTACATCGTATTTTTTGTTATATTTATTTATTTGTAAGATGCCATGACTGCAGGTTTATAAGGGATTTCTTATATACTGAACTGTAGAATATAATGCTTCAAACACTACAGTAATTTCCCATTTAACTGTGTTTGTTTGTAGCGATATATATTTTCTTCTAATACAATTTTTTTAAATACCAGCATATGCAGCCATTTGACTGAGGAAGTACTGCTGCTTTAGTGACCACAGTAGCAGCACACTTTAAAACAGCTTATCATCTCATTTTCCGGCCTTCACTGTCAGCTCAGCTGTTTGCAGACTGAAGCAACTGAAGTAACTAGGTGCAGCAAAGAAAGATTCAGTGATTCATTTTTTCCATCAAGTAAGTGATAAAAAGATAAAACAAATAATTGGATTGCTATAGACTGACCTTGCATTTCTCAAACAACTTGCAACATGTTTTGTATTTCCTGCATGTTGACAATGCCAGAACTGGGGAAGTGTGTAACCATTCACTGAAGTACACATGGAAATAAAGGAATAGCAATCTGTTATGATATAAGTCTTTCTTTTCAATACAATGTTATGTTAGTGAATTGTTCTCAAGAAAGGGAACCATAACTCCTGAACTGCAGTGAAGCAGCTTCAGATATAGCCTGTCTACTGATTGTTAGCTATTTATTACCATCTGATATGATTTTCTGCAGCTTCTGTTACATGCAAAATAGCTTTCATGATGTAAATAAATGTTGTGTGAACCATTTTAATAGTGCATCAGTGTTAACTATAAAAGCCAGTACCCTTAAATGCTGATATTTGTATAATTAACTTTCACCTTTTTACTTGTTTAGGCAAAGTTGTGGTTATATGTGATTGGGCACGGTATATACACACACATAACAATGCGTGTGCGCACTGACAAAAACACACACATACCCTTTTTGACTATGGATATATGTATAATAAGTGGGTGTATGTGTGTTTTTATTTATGTATGTATGTATGTATATATATATATATATATATATATATATATATATATATATATATATATATATATATATATATTTGTATGTATGTATATATATATATATATATATATATATATATATATATATATATATATATATATATATATATATATATATATGTGTGTGTGTGTGTATGTGTGATATCTATATATATATATATATATATATATATATATATAAATGGTACTCCCAAATTTGGTCGATACAGCAAAATATTGACAGCTGCTTATCAACCACAGGTAGTTAACATATGGAGATGGTCAGCAGATGTGCTAGATTGACAATCCCCAGATGAGGGAATATTTCTTTTTCCCTGGGATTGTGGAATCTCACAATTAGTATAGATAACGATCAGAAACTGCAGGGAGAGTTGTCCCCCCTCAAAAACTATGCTTGTTTGTATGAGGTGACGATTTTTGTCATGCATACACCATTGACTGTCAATGTCTGCATTGTCGACCTGATGTTCTTGTCATTGACATTTTGCTGTGTGAACAAAGTTCAGTAATCCCATATATATTTATATGTATGTATGTATGTATATGTGTAAATATGTGTGTATGTGTGTGTATGTTGTGCACATGCATATGTCTGTCTATAAATATATACGTATATAAATCAGTACTTTGTGTAACTATTACCAACCATTTGGTTTTGCTGAAGACTAAGAAGAGATGTACTGGTGGTAGGGGATGTGGTTGTTGGCAGTAATTAATAAATCTAAGAATGCTATTTACTTTTGATAGGTTGAGTTTATTATTGTTTTTTGGGGGGTACAAAATCAATAAGTGGAAGATGACCTTTTTGTTGAAATAATGTTACAGTTTTTGATGATGCTCATCTGCATTCTAAAGAATGAGGAGGAGAGAGGGAAGGTGGCTTAATGGCTAAGGTGTTTGCCTTACAAACACAAGGTGCAGGGTTTGAGTCTCACAAGGGATAATTGGATAGGCTTAAAATGACTTGCAAGGGCAGTTTGCTTAGTACTAAACTATGAACCTATGAACCTATGAGACAGAGAAATGTATATAGAAAGAGATGCATTGTCCATGCCCAGAGGAGAAACCTCCTAATTATAAAGAGCACAGTATGATTATTTATACAATGTCTGCTCATTGCTATTCAACAATGAGCATGATGATAGGACAACCCAACCAAGCCCAGCCACTGAAGTACCAGTGAGTAGTCAGACATTCTATTGACATATGATGGGGAACAGCAAAATATGAAAACAATCAGGTATGTTCTGCAAAACTAGAGAAATACAAACATACCTGGTTTTCAATGTATTTTTCTACTGTCCCTCATAAAATCCTGACTTTTTAAACATTAAAAAAAACCAGCAGTGGAGATTCTCTTTTCTCGATTGCCTCTCCTGCACTGCACTGATGTATTGTGTAAGCATGAGAAACAAGTCCCATATACATGCGCAGTACATCAGTAAACAAGGAAAAACATGCAATAAGACTGAAGTGCCATTACACAAAGACATTTTTAAGAAAAGTAAGCAATTCCTTTCTTAAATAATGTCATTGTATAAAAGCAATAATCCACTCCTGTTTGTGGGTATTTCAGGATTTACCCATGGCTGGCTTTGTTTCATCACTCAGATTGCACCCTTTTGTTTTTCTAGAAATAATCAGCACTGATTGTTTAATGAATTACAAAGAACATTTACTGAGGATAAGGCTGAGCAGCTTTCGGAATGAGAAGTTAGAGTGTCACCATCATTAGAGTGTGACACCATCTGTACACAGAATTAGTTTGATGTCAGCAGGAGCATACGTTAGGATAAAGAATTATGACAATTGCAGGGGCCTAGATTGCAACTTTGTGGCACTCCCTGGATCTTCTATAGGAAGAAATGGAAGACCTGTTTTGCCTAAGAAAAGTTTGCTGAGAGCATAGTCTTAAACCTGTCTGTTACATAGACATGCTAAGACTTTTATATTAAAAAGATACATTGCTGAGTTTATTGTTGACTACATAAAATGATTTTGTAAGATTAATGTTGTGACCTATGTCTGTTTTCTGGAGAATATTATTTATTTGAGTCCCTGGTGCAGTCACAGTATTGCTATCTATCCAGTACCCAGGCTGGTCTCTAGGCAGAATACAATACTTTTGAAGGTATTCACAGGTTTCACTAGGGACCATTTCCTTGATTAGCTTTTATAGTGCTAGAAGAAAGAAAATGCAAGTAAAATCTAGTATTTGATTTTAAGAGGCAGTTTTGAGGACCTTTGAATGATAGCAGCTTTAATCCTTTTAATTTATTCAAGTGTTTTAGTGTTCAAATACTAGGATGAGAATGTTCTCCATTCCTAAGTCAAGGTATGATTACAGTTTATGAAACTGGTATTGTTCAGCCTTTGATGTTAGCCAAGACTGCTCTTCTCAACATATGCAATGTGGTCAGAATTGACTCCTTCTGCAGTTCATAAGGAGTTACATGTATCATTAGCATATCTAAATATCACTGTAAATTATTTCTTTTAAGACCCATTGCTCCTATTACTAATGGAACTGTTTGAGTATCCTTCTACCACACTGCTCTCATTTCTGCTTGCAAATCCAAATATTTTATGTTATTGTGTTTCTCTGTAAGACATTGTAATCACTGAGTGTAGCAATTTCAATGATCAGTGCTACTTTTGTCTTTTTTTTAATGTACTACTGTATCTGTTTTTTTTCACCTATTTTAACTGTTTGTAATGAGTGATCCCATGTGATATAAACTTCGACATTCTGTGTAATGTTTTTGTAGTTCATTTTTCCAGTGCTTCTCAACTATTTCAGTATTGCCATGTTTGCACATTCCCCATTGTAAATAGTCTTGCCACATGATTGTGCCTTTTCAGTCTACAGACCCTCTGCCATGAGCATATCATACCCAAAAATTAGATGCATGGCTGTTTTCATTTGTTTTACACAACTGTATTTGCCTGCTTCTTTTACCTTTTCAATGGACTTTGTAAACCAGTGGGTACCCAGTCGACTGTATTAAGCCATCATTATTAGCCTTTCATCCTTTGGTTTTAATTCATCATAAGATATGTACGAACAAACAGTGCCATCATAGCTAGTTACTAGACTTATAGTGCACGAGATAACTGACAAGCCTAGCCCACATTCCCAGTTGACTTGAAACACTGTCCTGGTAAATGACTTGCTCAAGGCCCCACAGTAGGCAAATAAGGGCTGAGGGAATCACAGGAATTACAGCTCACAGCCTACATCTTTTGTACAAGCCACAAGAGTAATTGACCTCTCTTTAACCATTCCTGTGTTAAATTTTGGTAAACTTGATGTTATTCCAGCAAATCTGTATACTTGACAATATATTTATGGATTTTCCAATTTTCTTTCCTTTTTGTCTGATACTTTTTCTTATATTCTTTCTTTTTTTTTGGGGCACATTCTGTAGCTGATTTTTATCTACTTCTGGTTTGATTCCCATTCCCGCTTTATTTCAAAATGCTTCTGCTAAACTAAGCAAAGATGCCATTTTAGACTTCTTCTTTCATGTTTTAAAACTCTCACTATGTTTAGATCTGATAAGGTCAGCAGGTACGAATGCAGTCCCATGACTGCAAATCTATATATGGAGTCAGTTTTGCTGAGGCCCACAATTCCTTGAGAGTGAGGGATATGTAATCTTGGTATATGCTGGGGTTTTTTTTTGTTTTGTTTTGAGAAGCATGAAGCATTTTTTTATTGTTTTTGTGTCCAACTGATTCAATACTTTCTGAGGCTGGTCAATCACTACAAAGCTGTAAGTAAGAATAGAAAGTATAAACTGATTTATAGCTTGGACTTTATTCATAGTTGACATGATACTTTTCAATATTCGAGTTACTGTTCTGTAGTATTTCTTACTGAGCTTTCTTCTTATTTGTTCATGTCTTTTTGCTCACCCTTTATCTCTTCATAAGTATATATGCATTCCTTTTATATAGGAATTCTTTCCTGCACAGGTTCATTTATATTATGTTGCTGTACCAGGTTCATATTTTATTGGTGCTGCAGCTTTTCCTTTTTAAATGTTACTTTTGCACATTTGTCAAGGACATCTGAAAAGTTTTGAACATTTGTAGTTGTGCTTTCTCTCATCTAACAAACTATACAATTTTAAATCATCTATAATATGTAGATGAGTTATCTTAAAAAGAGGTTGTTTTCTGAGAGTTAAATTGTAACCATAACCTAAATATCTTAATGGGTTAAGTCATTGCTTCCTACAAAAGTATACCCGTCAGGAAAGTAGAGTTCTTGTGCAGCCTGTAAGAGTATACTTGTCTTTACAGGACACTTCCCTGTATTCCTGAAACAAGTAAACTCATCATTGTTTTCATAGTTTAATTGCTAAAGTCCTAGTAAAGATAGATTCATAAAAATAAGGCAGCAAGGTGACATCTATAGGCTGACATGATTTGCTAAGCATGACAGTGAAGTGGTCAGCATGGGATGTACACAACAGGAGATATTAAGGAATGTTTGTAAAAACTTACGAAAAATATGACATATTTCCATGCTCACATTAATAATTTAAAATTAGTGTATAATACTGCTTTGTTGGGGGTGTAGTCAAGCAATGGATGTTAGTAAAATGGCATTAAACATGGCGGTTAATGTGTAGTCATTCTGAGATATAAATGCTCTTTTTGTAAAGCAGTTCTGACTATTACCTATATTTTCATAACTGCATTAATTTCATAAAAGCTGTATGACCTACAAGTGAACAACTGGTGCTATCTTATACAAAGCATTGAGGCACACAATGCTGCCACAAATTTTTGTAAATTAATATTGATTTTAAATATTGTGATATTATTATATGCATAATTTGCATGGATTCAGCAATATCACAAAACAGCAGTACTCTACCCCCTCTTGTACATCATTGGAAAACCCTTGAACTGGTTAACAATTCACTCACTGTTATCTTGGATTTGTGCTGCCGTAGCATTGTCGCCGCACAGTAAGACGTTGTCCTGTTCGATTCTCAGCTAAAGCGTCTTCTGTGTGGAGACATGCGTGAATGGGTGTACCTTCGTTGAAGGTTGTGCGTCAGAGCTGGCAACTCAGCACGTAAAAATCTACTGCCAATCATTAGCAGACCGGAGTTCCGCTGTGGCGACCCCTAAAGGGGAAATGCCGAAAGACACAACAACAACTTTCAGAGATATAGCCCTTTGATTGACCATAACACTACTATTTTCACAAATAAAATATAGTTTTATTTCATAAGTCTGCAATATAAATTCAGCATCCAGAGACAGAGTATCCACCAAGCATGTATCATATGTTACATTTTTGTAACTCACGCCATATGTCAGATATTATAAATCATATAAAGTGTGCATTCAGAAGAGGAATTTGGAGAAAAGCTCTCAGAAAGCAAGTGGTTTCCTGGCTTAGAAGATCACATAGATTCATAGGTTCATAGGAGATTACTAGGGTAAAGGCTTAAGAGCCCTTACAAGACTAATATAATCTGATTTTACCAACTATATGGCCCGTAGGGGCAAGAGGATGGCATGGGTTTGTGCCTGTGTCTTCAGTATGTTTTCCATCAGGGAAACAGGCACGACCCCAGATGTGAATTTGCAATTCCCCATCCACTGATCCACTTGCATTTAAAGAGGGCCAGGGATGGGCACTGCTTTACATGAATAGGAAGCCTGTTCCAAAGAAGGAGCAATCTCTGAGGCACATATCTGTTTCTCCAGCATGTTTTGTTTGAGTTTTTGACTATGTTTAGATTACCAGAGTGGGTGACTCTCATGCTGTTTGACTTAAGGATGTTTAACAGTTCCATCAGGGTTAGACTTGTTAGTGCCGTGTAGGACAGGAATAGGTCACCCCTTAGTAGTCAGTAGAAGCCAGAGTAAAGGGATAGGGCTCCATATAGAACATGCTGTTTACACTGCATATTTTCTTTGTGAAGAACCGCTGAGGTCACTCCAGCTGCTGGAAGTGCCTAGTCACATATAGGCCAAATAGCATGATATACTTAATTATTGGTCTAGTGAGGGCTGGGTACAGCAGGGCTATAATTTTCTTAGATCTGGATGCCATACCTTGACTTATAGGTTGTGCCACATAGAAGGACTTCTTCACCACTGTGGACACATGGTGGTCAAATTTCAGGTTGCTATCTATCTGAGTACCTAGTTCTCTCACCTGTGAAACTGTTGTTAGGGATGTAGTATTAATGTTGTAATTTGCAGGGGTATTTGAATTATTAAAGGGTATGATCATGCATTTATTCACATTTAATTTTAGATCATGGTTCTGGCACCAATCATTTGTTTGAGTTAGATCTTCCTGAAGGATATCTACATCATTGTAGGATTCAATGACTGCCCCCAGCTTGCAGTCATTGGCAGAATTTGTCATCCAGAGGCCATCCATATTAACCGTGACTTCAGAGAAGTGAATTCTAAACAGGAGTCATCCCAGCACTGAGTCCTGTTTTTAGCAATTGGCCTCTTGGATCTGGATTCATACACTTTAAACCCATGTATTTTCTCCATGAGCCAACTGGCTATCCATCTTGTGACAGAGGGAGTTATGCCTAGTTTTGTGAGTTTATTTATAATATCTGAGTGGAGAGCTGTGTCAAATGTCTTGACCAGGTTGAGGTAGATGGTATGTCCTGTTTTACCTCATCCATGGCCTTAGTGACTTTTTCAAAGAAATCCACCAGATTCCATGGGCAAGACCCACCCTTGACAAAACAGAATTGGGCTGGGTCTAGTATTTGCAGATTTTTTCTGTAATTTTTTATCAAGTCTGTGATTATTCTTTCTATGGCATTACATATAAGAATAATCAACTGAATGAGTCTGTAATTTCCCAGGTCAGTAGATGGTCCCCCTTTATGCAGAGGGGTGACTGCTGCTGTCCCGCACTCTATCAGGGCAAAGCCAGTCTAGAGGTTGTGGTTAAAGCAGGAAGCAAATGTGTTAAATAGCCTCCTGCTGTTTAGTATTGAAGGAGCTGGGCAAGAAAACAACTTCTGTGAGAAAGAATCATCCAGGAATATCTCCCTTTGAATTTTTATTCCTGGGATAGTATTTTGCCTTTTGTTATAACTTTGCTGCAAAGAGGTTTGCAACTGTTTCATAGTTACTGTGATATAATTGATTAATGTTGGAGTTACCTTATACATCTGTAAGCATTCATGGATGTGAAATGCAGTCAAATGCGTTTTTGTAATCTATGCATGGCATACTTAGACTTCCCCCTTTTACAATACTCTATTATGTCTTTGTTTAACACAAAGCAATAAATTATCCTTTTTCCCATATATGTTTCTTTTATTATCTTTTTGTTCAATTTCTATAACTGAGTTTGTTTTATATACAACTATAAACTCTGCATCCATTGCAGTATGTCATTTTTATATTGTCAGAAGGCAAGTTATTGGTCTATGCTACTTAGGACAGCTTGCAAGTTCACTCTTAAGGAGGAGTATCGTTTCTTGATGTTAAAAAGGTCAATGTCTGTTCAGGGTATATATCTGTATCTATATATCTATATCTATATCTATATCTATCTATATATCTATATATATATATATATATATATATATATATATATATATATATATATATATATATGGTTTACTATCAATTAGTCGACTGTAATACAGTCGAAAACTGATATTGTTGAACCAAAATGTCAGGTCGCACAACATCGAATGAAGAAAATGCCGAACCAAATGTCCAAAAATGTCAATGTCGGCATTTTCAAACTAAAAGCAAACTCGGAGACTGTCTGCCTCTCAAAGTTGCCAGACTACATTTCATTTTTGCAGGGGGCAAACCCCTCTGCACCCCCCACACCACCCCTACTTATATATACAAAGTCCGAGATTGCACTACAGTGAGGGCAAGGGTACATTTCCCGATCCCCACTATAGTGCGATCTGGCTTGTAATGTCAGAATTCACAACAGTGAATGCTGTATTGGATTCACTGATGTAAGTTTTGACATTTCTTGTGTCGATGTTTTGAGTCGACATACGGCTCACTCGACATTTTGTAAATCACACACGTTGCGATCGAAAAATTGATAGTAATATGTATGTGTGGATATATGTAAGTAACTCTTACTCAGGACTATATCTTCATGTAAAGATGTCAATACAATTAGCCAGAGAAATTAGCTACTGTACCTGAGGTTGGAGTTTTCCATTAAGAAGTTTTTCTTAATTTTATCTGAATTTCTCCTTCTGTTACTTCATTTCATTTCATATTTTCTATGTTAGAGCTCCTTATTCTTTCTTTTTTATTCTCCTACCCATTCAGCATCTTTCTCATGTCCAAATGGGTCTTCATAAATACTTCTTGAAAATGCACCTATTGCTTCTATTTTTGGTGGTGTATGTATTCCATTCCCCACCCCCCCATTCTCTACAAAATCTTTTTGTTCATCAATGATTTGCTCACTCTGTACTTTCCCTTTACATTTGTCTGCATGCCTTCTACATTTTTCTACTTGTGCTGACAGTTCATTTATTACTGGAAATAATCTATGATAGATCCTAGCCTGTTTTGATACTAAGTGTTGGTTTTACTACATTTATTTTTCTAAGTATTTTTGATTATATGTTTCCTTTCCTGTATTCATCTAACAATGATGCTTCTTGTCTTGTTTTATAGTTGTTGACATTCATTGCTTTCATGTTGGCATTCTACTTGTTTCTTTCCTATCTCTAGTTACTCTCCATATGCTGTCTGTAGTTTAGCTGCACAGTAGCATATCCCATTTATTTCTGCTATATCAAAATAATTTCTCCTAATAGCTCTGATTACTGTGTGATTAGCAGCTTTCAGTATATAAGGCACATGCTTAGATGATAAGTTATAGAACAGCTGGAGCAACTTCACAACAAGTTCTTTACATACTTTTATAAACCAAGATGCTTCGCTAGGGACGGCTTGCACCTGTCACCCCTGGGCTTTTGGATATTGGCAAAGGCTCTTGCTACCCCCATAGTGCCTTTTTTAGGCAAGGCTCAAAAGACAAACCCACCTCCATAGGTATCACAAGGGATAAGAAACTAAGAGTAATGCTACTCAGTGCCAGAAGTCTAAACTTCAAGATGCAGGCACTCAAAACTCTCCTTAGCATGGAGAACATCGATATCTGTGCAGTAACAGAAACCTGGTTCAAGGCTCCCGAGAGCACCCCAGCACTACCAGGTTATACCTCATACCAAGCTTTTCGGCCCCAAAACTTGGACCGAACCACAAAAGGAGGGGGAGTATCAATATTCATCAAAGATGAACTCAAATGCTATGGAACAACTTGTTACCACTCCCACAAGAGGGGAAAACATACTGGACCTGATCATCACCAACATGGGGACTCTATGCTCCAGACCAGAAGTGTATCCCTCACTGGTAAGATCAGACCATAAACTGATCTCACTGGATATTCACATCCCGACCCCACCCCCTGCCCAGAAAACCACAGTGAAAAACTTCTCTAAAGCAAATTTCACACTCCTCAAAACCGAGGTGGAATCCTTCAAAGCCCCGGGCCTGTGGAAAATCTGGCCCAGACCGCAGAATCCTTTATAAATGCATTCTATGAACACCTTCAGGAATGCATGGATCATGCAATCCCAAATAAAACCAAGACCCAATCCTCCAAAGGCAGACGACCTGTCTGGTGGACCCCAGCCATAAACAAACTATACAATAGAAGGAGGAAGCTACTACATGATAGAGCAAAATCCCAAAAAGGGAAGGCATCTCTGATCAGTATTAGCAAAAAACTAAGGGCACTCATAAAATCGTCAAAGGCCAGCTTCGAGAGAAAAATTGCACAGGACACTAAAGATAATCACAAGGCTTTCTTTAGTTATGTTAGGAACCTGGGTGGAATTCCCAGATATGCTCAGAATTAGTCCAAAATGACAAAAAATACACTGATCCCACAGACATTGCCAACATCCTAGCTGACAGGTTCAGCGCAAACTTCTCCCCTCCCCACCAAAAGGGCAAATATCTATCCCAGCAGAGTGCTGCCCCCCTGACATCTCAGATGCTCAGGTGAGAGCTGCCCTCTCCAAAGCAAAAAACACAGCATCAATGGGACCAGACGGTGTCCCAGGCTGCGTGCTACATGAACTCCAAGAAGAGCTAAACCCAAACATAAAACTACTGTTCAATCTCAGCCTTACTACAGGATATGTACCCAAAGAGTGGCGTACAGCAACAGTGGTCCCTCTCCACAAAGGTGGTGCCTCAACGGACCCTGGAAACTATCGCCCCATAAGCCTGACTAGCTTGTTCTGCAAAGCTATGGAAAGGATCATCATGGACCTCATAAATAAAGATATTGGGGACCTAAAGACACTGGATCCTACCCAGTTTGGCTTTGTTAAGGGCAGATCCTGCCTCTTAAACCTGGTTGACTTCTTTGAAACAGTCACCAAGGCCATTGACGAAGGGAAGGTGGTCCACACAGCCTATCTGGACCTCGCAAAAGCCTTCGATACAATACCCCACTCAGGCATTATAGATAAGCTCACCAGCTTAAATATAAACCCCTATGTCACTATATGGGTTGCAAACTGGCTCAAGGACAGAACCCACATGGTTAGAATTGCTGGAGCCATGTCAGACTCCAAACCAGTTACAAGTGGCATCCCACAAGGCTCAGTCCTGGGACCTCTCTTGTTTGGTATATATTTTTAGGTACAGGCCAACACGGAAGGACTGTGGCTGACCAAGTTCGCAGATGACTGCAAACTGGGCGCCATAATCGACTCTCCAGCCGACACAAGCATCCTCCAAAAGGGCCTCATAGAAACAGACAACTGGTGCCAGAGCCATGGCCTCAAGCTAAACGCCAAAAGTGTATAGTCATCCCCTTTGGCAAAACAAAGTGCCCACAAATTACCACATAGGTGGTAATCCATTAAGTACAGAAGAAGTCATTAGGGACCTGGGGACCCAAGTTGATAGCAATCTCTCATTTGACAACCACGTGGCCAAAGTGGTTAGAAAAACATTTTATATAGCCCACCTAATCAGATTCACATCTAGATTAGGAGAGGTCATCGTGCCTCTTTACTCATCCCTCATCAGGCCCATAATCGAGTACAATGCCCCTTTTGGGATGTACCTTACCAAACACTTGCAGCAACTGGAAAGACCCCAAAAGTACCTCACCAAGAGGATCAAAGGGCTCAAACAGATGCCATATGCTACCGGTTAAAGAAACTCCAGCTCTACTCAGTGGCATACCGCCTGCTCAGAGGTGACCTGTGCCTGACGTATAAGGCCATGTCCAACCCAGGATTAAGGGACATGCTGCACCTCGAAAAATCCAAATCCCATCGAGCTACACGCTCGAGACTTGAACCTCAGCACTGAAATAAATAGGACATGCTGGAGGGACAGATTCATAACCCAGAGGCTCCCTTCACTATGGAATAAAATCCCAGTCCAGGTTAGGCAGAGTCCCAAATTGACTCTCTTCAAGAGGAATCTTGATGAGTGGATGGGAGATCATAGGTTTACCCCGGGTATCACTTCTGTGTCACTGTTAGACAGAGGCACAGTATACTAACCTCGAAAAAGGGCATAGCAAAATTAATTTAAAATGGGTGGCGAAAGCCAAACATACTCTGGCTAGGCTTATAAATGCCCTAGGGCAGATAGCCTAGTATGAACCTATGAACCTATGAACCTATATCCACACCTCCAGGTTGGTGGCACAGCACGAAACATCAGAGACTATCCATGTGCAACTAACAGTGGGTAAAACTGCCTTCCAGTTTATAGCCTGCTACAGCCCACCCTCCCAAACCCAGGAGCCCCACTCGGCCTTCCTGAGAACACTGGAAAATATGAAGGTCTCTCCAAACACCATTATATTTGCTGACTTCAACTACCCAAACATAGACTGGGAGCATTACTCTAGCTCCAACACCCTAGCCCAAAGGTTCCTAGAATTTATAAACTCAGATGCTATGGAACAACTTGTTACCACTCCCACAAAAGGGGAAAACATAGTGGACCTGATCATCACCAACATGGGGACTCTGTTCTCCAGACCAGAAGTGTATCCCTCACTGGTAAGATCAGACCATAAACTAATCTCACTGGATATTCACATCCCGACCCCACCCCCTGCCCAGAAAAACCACAGTGAAAAACTTCTCTAAAGCAAATTTCACACTCCTCAAAACCGAGGTGGAATCCTTCAAAGCCCCCGGGCCTGTGGAAAATATGGCCCAGACCGGAGAATCCTTTATAAATGCATTCTATGAACACCTTCAGGAATGCATGGATCATGCAATCCCAAATAAAACCAAGACCCAATCCTCCAAAGGCAGGCATCCTGTCTGGTGGACCCCAGCCATAAACAAACTATACAATAGAAGGAGGAAGCTACTACATGATAGAGCAAAATCCCAAAAAGGAAGGCATCTCTGATCAGTATTAGCAAAAAACTATGGGCACTCATAAAATCGTCTAAGGCCAGCTTCGAGAGAAAAATTGCACAGGACACTAAGGATAATCACAAGGTTTTCTTTACTTATGTTAGGAACCTGGGTGGGAATTCCCAGATATGCTCAGAATTAGTCCAAAATGACAAAAAATACACCAAACCCACAGACATTGCCAACATCCTAGCTGACAGGTTCAGCGCAACCCCCCCCCCCAACCAAAAGGGCAAATATCTATCCCAGCAGAGTGCTGCCCCCCTGAAATCTCAGATGCTCAGGTAAGAGCCGCCCTCTCCAAAGCAAAAAACACAGCATCAATGGGAACAGACGGTGTCCTGGGCTGCGTCCTACATGAACTCCAAGAAGAGCTAAACCTAAACATAAAACTACTGTTCAATCTCAGCCTTACTACAGAATATGTACCCAAAGAGTGGCGTACAGCAACAGTGGTCACTCTCCACAAAGGTGGTGCCTCAACGGATCCTGGAAACTATCGCCCCATAAGCCTGACTAGCTTGATCTGCAAAGCTATGGAAAGGATCATCAATGACCTCATAAATAAAGATATTGGGGACCTACAGACACTGGATCCTACCCAGTTCGGCTTTGTTAAGGGCAGATCCTGCCTCTTAAACCTGGTCAATTTCTTTGAAACAGTCACCAAGGCCATTGACGAGGGGAGGTGGTCCACACAGCCTACCTGGACCTTGCAAAAGCCTTCGATACAATACCCCACTCGGGCATTATAGATAAGCTCACCAGCTTAAATATAAACCCCTATGTCACTAGATGGGTTGCAAACTGGCTCAAGGACAGAACCCACATGGTTAGAATTGCTGGAGCCATGTCAGACTCCAAACCAGTTACAAGTGGCATCCCACAAGGCTCAGTCCTGGGACTTCTCTTGTTCAGTATATATTTCTCGGAGGTACAGGCCAACACGGAAGGACTGTGGCTGACCAAGTTCGCAGATGACTGCAAACTTGGAGCCATAATCGACTCTCCAGCCGACACATGCATCCTCCAAAAGGGCCTCATAGAAACAGACAACTGGTGCCAGAGCCATGGCCTCAAGCTAAATGCCAAAAAGTGTATAGTCATCCCCTTTGGCAAAAACAAAGTGCCCACAAATTACCACATAGGTGGTAATCCATTAAGTACAGAAGAAGTAATTAGGGACCTGGGGACCCAAGTTGATAGCAATCTCTCATTTGACAACCACGTGGCCAAAGTGGTTAGAAAAACATTTTATATAGCCCACCTAATCATGAAGGGATTCACATCTAGATCAGGGGAGGTCATCGTGCCTCTTTACTCATCCCTCATCAGGCCCATAATTGAGTACAATGCCCCTTTTGGGACGTACCTTAACAGACACCTGCAGCAACTGGAAAGACCCCAAAAGTACCTCACCAAGAGGATCAAAGGGCTCAAACAGATGCCATATGCTGCCCGGTTTAAGAAACTCCAGCTCTACTCAGTGGCATACCACCTGCTCAGAGGCGATCTGTGCCTGATGTATAAAGCCATGTCCAACCAGGAATTAATGGACATGCTGCACCTCAGAAAATCCAAATCCCATTGAGCTACACTCTCGAGAGACTTGAACCTCAACACTGAAATAAATAGGACATGCTGGAGGGACAGATTCATAACCCAGAGGCTCCCTTTACTCTGGAATAAAATCCCAGTCCAGGTTAGGCAGAGTCCCTCATTGAGTCTCTTCAAGAGGAATCTTGATGAGTGGATGGGAGATCGTAGGTTTACACCGGGTATCACTTCTGTGTCACTGTTAGACAGAGGCACAGTATACTAACCTCAAAAAAGGGCATAGCAAAATTAATTTAAAATGGGTGACGAAAGCCAAACACACTCTGGCTAGGCTTATAAATGCCCTAGGGCAGATAGCCTAGTATGAACCTATGAAACTAAGAACACACATAGTACTTTTGTCAGTCAGTCTCCCTCATATATATCTGCTAGTATATACAGCAAAGCGTGAGGTTACCAGACCTACTTTTTATTCTCACACCATAATTTGAAATGAAAAGTATTTAGATCAAAAAGTCTTACATAACAGAAAGCTATAGCCCACAAAGAACATACATATAATAAAATGATCTTTGGACTGCAATATGTCTCCATGTTTCGGTGTTTTACACTGTAAAATTATATTACATTTTAGATGCATAAATAGTTAGACAGATAGATAGATAGATAGATAGATAGATAGATAGATAGATAGATAGATAGATAGATAGATAGATAGACAGACAGAGAGAGATAGATAGATAGATAGATAGATAGATAGATAGATAGATAGATAGATAGACAGAGAGAGATAGATAGATAGATAGATAGATAGATAGATAGATAGATAGATAGATAGACAGAGATATGTGAGCATGTGTATGTGAGTGTGCATGTTTGCGTGTGCGCGCACACGTGTGTGTGTGTGTGTGTGTGTGTGTGTGTGTGTGTGTGTGTGTATATATATATATATATATATATATATATATATATATATATATATATATACATACAAAATATGTGAATGTGTGTCTGTGTCAAGTATCTGCAAATGGAAACATGGCTCTTAGACAAGTTTCCTGGTTGCTAGAAGCTGTTTCTCATCTCATAAATGTTTGTTAGCTTTTGCCCAAAAGCATAGATATCCTTTAAATACTGTGGTACCATGCTGTTACTAAATAAACACACTTGCGTAGGTGCTGTGTATCCAGAGTCTCTATTGAGAAGCTGAACATCTGTTTCTCTTCTTAGTTTCTTGAGTAACATCTTGTGGAAAATAGGTAGAAATGAATGCACTGATATGTCATGAATATTAAACAAAGCATTAGCATTCAGCTAGCATCTGTCAGTATTTGTGTATTAGGTAAACAAAGAATGCGTTTTTGAAATGTGACATATTCAGATCTTGTCAGACTTATACTCTAAAAGAAACTTGTTTTTATTTCAAACTTTACTTCTTTTGATAGCACTTTGCCCACTGGTCCATCATTGATATAGTTTATCTGGATGAGAGATAATAATATAATTTACTGTATTAACAAAAACTTTATTTTTCAGCGGTACATGAATAATATATTTATTTAATGGATGGGCTTATATAGATTTCTGTGAAGCATATTAGCAATTCTTCTGTTTTTTTATTTCTTTTTTTTTAAGCATTTGTACTGTCTAACAGTTTAAGACTCATTATGAGTGATAACTCTAGCAATGATGACAACCTACAGAATGTGTTTGCTTAGGAACAACACCAAAAGAAATGAAAACAAGCAAATATGACAGTCCAGTAGTCACCAGAAATGTTTAATGATTTGTCTCTTTCTTTAGCGCCTCGGCATACAATGCCTTCAATGGAGTAAAAAACATTAAACAATACATACCTTTTATAATATAAAAAACAGTCAATTACTTAATAATTAAATACAATTAAACAATTAAACACTTACTATAGTAAAACTTTTCAATTGCAAGACATGTTCATGTCATCAGAATGTGTTTGCTTGTTTAAACTGCATAAAACACCATTTTTTTACATAAAGACTTTCAAAAGTGATTATCCTTATCCGCTTTGAATCAATAAAATACACCAAAAATGCCTTCAAAACCAGATTATTGACAAGAACATTGTAAATTCATCATAGCAGATAAAAATCTGAACCATTCTTAATGCACTCACCAGCCTGATATGAGAGACTGTTCCCCTTCCCTTACAGATTCTTAACCAAACCTTGCAAAAGTAATGCTATGCATACATAAAAGAGATCCAAACCTATCTCACTCTAGTGAACTGCATCCTTCCAATACTAAAATCAAATCCCTGTCATCCAAATCCATATGACAAATCACAAACAAACCTAACTCTCCTAATGCCCTGACCACTCTGTGATTAACACAACACCTAGCTCTTTCCAAGCCCACAGTTCTAGTGGCCTGCCTCCAAACCAGTCTTGGGACAATCTCTGACCACACTACCCACATCCTTAGACACTTCTGTTTTAGTCTCATCAACTCACCAATAATCCATGCTAAAAGTCTAATTTTAGGGACCCATTTGAGATCATTGCCTCGTAAGTGAAGTACTAAATTCAAAGAATGGTTATCTCTGCCTGTAAACAATCAAACTTATCTAAAAATTGCAGCCATCTTAGACCTCTAAACATGTGCCACAACACGTTTCACCTGCCATCAGGGAGACCGAACCTGTCACCTCCAGGTCTTATTACTGATCTCCTTGCTACTCAAAAAAAAGAATGTCCTAGAATGATAGTGTTTCCACCTAAAAAAATTAGTCTTCTACTGAACAAACATTGTGTTATAAAATTTAAAAAGTCCTCAGATGACCAACACTGTGCTCTCTTGATTACTTCAACTGATTTATCCTCCTCTGTTAAGTCAGACACTTTCGTAATCTGAAATGAATGTGCAGAAAACCTGCCCCCTACAATATCTTGACTGTCCAAGGCCTTTTTCACCATCTTAACAAACTGTCCAGCCTCTACCACCTTACCATCCACATTACAAAAACAAAATTACTTGCCTTTTCTGCACATAAGCTCTGGACCTTTCTACCCCATGCTACTATTGGACAAAACATTTCTTTATTTCTAGTCAATACTGTCTGACATCTCTTTCCTACCTGATCTATATTTAAATGTTGTAATCAAATCACTACAGATGTTTGCAGAATGTCTAGATTCTGGCCTCATATTTTTGGTCCATTTTTAAAAAGTTATATTTTTCTGGCAAATTAGTGGTAAAGCATTAAAGACTGAAGTTCAAAAATAATGACAAGCATTTAAGTTTCAGACTTCATATCCTTCAGGAAAATCCATGCTAATGCAACATTTGCTATTCTATCACCTTTCTAAGTTTGTAAGAGCAGTATTTAAAACTTGGTCATACTTTTGGGCCTTTGTCCCACTTTTATTTATGATTTTGTCCAGATTGCTTGCTTAAAGAGGTTGAGAGGTATGCAGCTGACTCCACAATACTAACCTCCTCCCACAACAAGAATCCTAGCAATTCAACTACTCTAATAGCACCCTTGTACATAAACATCACCTGCATTGTCCAAAGCATATATTCTAACAAACTTTCTGACATAAGGGAAAAACTCTCAACAGCACTCTCAGAACCTGCTTAGATGGCTGCACATAACCATCCTTCTTACAACCAATGATCCTCTCCCAACCTTTCACCACCCTACTCGCAACACAGGCCTTCATCACATCTTCCAAACCTACCAATCTAGATGCTGCCCTAAGAGCAGATAGGTGGACTTTGATCGATCTGACCACCTCACCTGTGTACTAGATAGTGTATCACTAACATCACTGACTATTTCCTGTCCTTTGAAGGTAACTGGCCAACAAATGATGGCAATGAATCTAATCCAAAAATATAGACTTTCCATGTGGAACTTGCCCAAGACTGCTGGATCAACCAACTGTCTACAGACTTCCAGTCCTCCACACCTACTCTGTCAGCTGTACTGGATCCATTTTTGCTTCTGATGCCAAAGTGCAAAACCTGCAAAAAATGAACTGTAAGAAGATGTCAACTATATCATTTTCCCTGCCAGGCACATGTCTTGAAGAAAATGTAAAATTGATTAGCAGAATCTGCAACATCAATTTCCTTTAAAACAGCAAAACTAATGGAAACTTAGCTGTCTTCCTGGCAAAAACCTGTATCCCCACCAGATTATGAGATAAAAAACATCACCCTCTTATTTCTCAACCTCTCAGTCCAAACAACTGAAGCCAGACAAATGGGTATGAATTCTAAGAACATAATGCCCCCATGGTATATGCACCAGCATCATCTGTAAAGAAACAGAAGTCAGCATGCATGAACTACTCTTCCTACCAGAATTAAACTCCATTAAAGCTGATTAGAAAAACCAAACATAAACTCAAATCCTCCTTAAACACTTTAGTGGCTCTCACCCAATGATGTTTGCTCTTTCCTTCTCTCAAAAGAGTAACAGAGCTACAATGTTTGTACCTGGCCTGATCACCCTACAGGTAAAATTCAATAAATCATGCAACTTAATCACCTCCTTAAACCCAATCTTCTCCCTCTCTCTCTTTCTCTCTCTCTCACTCCATAACCTGCTGAATCTTACCCTTCCACTTTGTCAACTTGTTCTGAGGCAAACAAAACAGCCCCCAAGTGACATCCATCATTAAGTCTAAGAATTCAAAACTTCACTCTGACCGTCCAACTTGTCCTGAGGCAAAGGCACACCCATTTCAGTACACATGTTGTAAAGGCCACAAAGTATGTTAATGCTTCATCCTATCCTTTGCCAACCAACAAGAAATCATCTAAATAATGAACTGCCCTTTGACTGGTCACTTGCTGCTGCTGAATCCACTGTAACTCTGAACTGAACTTCACAAATGTAGAATATGCAATGGCACAGCCCATAGGCATGGCCATGTCAAAATAAAATTTACCATTCAAATTCATCCCCATCAACAGCCAGTTGACCTGCCAAGTGTTAACAGCTGAGTTTTACAAACCAAGGATCCCTAACCCCTTAATCATCCTTTCAGAGTATTCAAATAATGCATGTTGGACTTCAGCATCAGCCCCAGAAATGTAATCATTAACCAATCTCCCTTTTGGGAAATGATAAATGAAGATTCAGCCTAAACTCACTGGATTTCTTTTTGGCACTAACCCAAAGGGAAATTCCAAAAATGTTGAAAGGGTGGCTCTTCAAACGGGCTCAAAACTTTGGCCACCAATACCTCTTTATCTCTTAACCTCTGTGCAATGACTTCTTTCCTCTTAACTGATTTTGGCTTACAAAATCCTTATTCCCCCATTCCAGACTTTAGTGCAAAGCCACCTTAGAAACCATTTATCAGTTCTGCCACTAACTCCAAATCAGAAAATCCTTCAAGCAACACTGTTAAAGCTAATGCATTACTGGGGAATGGGAATGTCTGCTTCCCTGCCATCCCATGAAAAGGCAAAGCCCCCTTTACCATTGAAAATTACCCTGCCCTGAAAATTAGTCTGACTACCGGCTATATGTCCAGCATTATCCTGAGGTATAACTATTGCCTGAACAACCTCTCCCATCCTTACGCCAGCATGTTGCTGCTGCATGGAATCCCAAACAGGTAGAACAGAAATGAGAAAAAAAAACATACTGGTAATGAACACCTGTCCCAATTAAAGGTCCAGCATGTCCCTAACTTCTCACCTGATTATCTCAATCAGATCTGCCTTATATGCCTATACTATCCAACATGGTTGCCAACCAAATATTCATATGCCTTGTTCCCAGCACAAAATCTTATTAACAGCCTTCTCCTTACAGAATTGCTGATCACACAACAACCAGACATTACCATCAAGCAACCACTATCCCTTGAAGATAGTGAGGAAACAGGCCAATAGTGGAAAAGCCTGTGATGCATCCCTCTCTAAATCTTCTGACATGTAATCAACAAAACCCCAGATACAATTGTCCCAGGGTCATGACTTAAACTTTCCTTGCTGCATCCTCTCTAAGGTCACTAAAACAGTCAACAAATCCTTTGTCCCAGGAAAATCTGCCTTCACCAGTCTATGCACTCCTTTTGCATCAATCAAATAAAACACATCAACATAGTCTCCTTTCTAAATCTTCTCCTTAACCATCATGTTAGTATATGGAGTAATAAAGAACCCTACTGCCCCTGACAAGAAGGAATTGGTAGGCAATCATTTCCATGGCTGAGCCCCAAACTGATTTACACTCTCCTCTGCAGACTGGCTTACCTGCCTCATTGCTTCCTCAATCACTGATTCCACAACTGCTACACCTTCAGCTGCACCTATTGGTCCCACCTGATTCCTCACATCCTGCACCTGTGACTTCCCCTCTGATGCACTGTTGAAAGGGTCCGTGTAAGCTCCACAGGTGCCTCTGCCTCTTTAAATAACTCTTCAGCCTGAGCCACTACCTGTACCAATCACCTGTACCAATCACTCCTGTGATAATCTTACCTGAGCCACCTGAAAAGAAAGCAGACATCAATTACTAAATATATATACCAACACAGCAACCCCCCACTCTACTTCCAGTCTATAACCCATTCCTATCCTAGTCATAGTTCTAAAAGTGCTCCACCAATGCATATCCTGACCCCCTCAAGGATGCATTACTTCCTCCTTTTTCCTTTTTTTTATTTATATACTCCACCCCCATCTATGCTCCAGCTAGGCTGGCCCCTTCCCCTATCATCTCCCCTTCCTTCCATTAAGGTGTAACACCATGTTAACAATTAATTGACCCTGCTGGAATCACACAAAATCTATGTGCCTACCTTCTCTTTCCTCTCACTTATTTTTTTAATATTTATTAAACTCTTTATTATAATAGTAACTCCCTGTAAGCAACACCTCACTTCTGATAACACAGATCCATCTAAAAGTAGACCTAGTAGACTTCCCTACTCTTTTCACAAGCACTCAGCATAACACCCAGTAAGCACTCTATTTGGGTGACTTCCCAAATTATCTGTTCATCTCCTGGATGTCTTTTCTTGATACATATATGTGTGTGTGTGTGTGTGTGTGTGTGTGTGTGTGTGTGTGTGTGTGTGTGTGTGTGTGTGTGTGTGTGTGTGTGTGTGTGTGTGTGTGTGTGTACATATATGTAAATATATCTATATACCTTAACATGAACTGAGAAACTTTGAAAACTATTCCCTTAGTCATTGGCTATCTGGGCTACACCACAAAAATCATGGCAATACCACTGTCTGGTAACCTACCATGCAGCCACAAGGCCCACATCACCAGTAGCTGCATTATCAAATGAACCTGTTGAGAGTCTACCATGTGTCCATCAGCAAGGCGATGTGTACGCAACTTGTACACTGCCTACCAAAGCCAACTAAAATGCTGTTTTTGTTTTGTTCTTGATCTTCTGAGTTCATACCCATGTGCCACCTGCAGGGTATCACTATTAATCTGCTCCCAGTCACATGCATAGCAAAGCCAGAGAGACACATACATGGTGATCTTCAGATCACCAGAATATACCTTCCCCATTATGTAGGTGGGTCCACTTGAAACAAAAACATGTAGTAGAAGCTGAAAGGTGAAACACTTCACCACATGATTAGCTCTCTAGCTCTCTGGGTCTCCCTCTTTTAGTTGGAAATATAGTATTTTTCCCTGTAACAGCTTTCAAATGTTTACAGCTAGAGAAGAGAAAGGAAAAAGTGTCACTAGACAGTCCATGTTTTCAGTTGTTTTCTGTGACACATTACCATTGCATTAGTAGCAGTATTGATTTACTCATATCTTTCCCACCAGTTCAAAGACTGAATTGAATGGGTTAGCTGAGAAAGATAGTTATCCCTGCCCAGCCACAAAAATGGTAATCTTAATATTAACAATAATTGCAAAAGATATGGGTTCTTTCATACCCTAAGCCAAAAAGCCAACACTCAAAGCAAACTTTCTGATCATCATACAGCTGGCGAGGTCACCCAGCAGGGAATAGAAGCACCACCTACAACTACTGGGTCAAAGCAGCAGATGTGTCCTGACCCAGTTGTTATTTTCTACTGATAACAAAGCTGTGCATGACAACTCTGGCATTCAGTGCAGCTTTAAGAAAATTGTCCCTTTGCTCAGTAATCCAAAATATACCTAACAAAGCTACCCACCACTTTTCTACCTCTCCTAAAAAAACAAGAAGACTAATCTTTCCATTCTAAAGTCATTCCCTTCCTCATTTGCCTTTTTTATTATTAGTATAATTGACACAAGCCTCACTGCAGGCCCATTAAAACAAGATTTTTACCTACAAGGCAGAAAGAAAACTAAACTCCTTACTTTCTTATCAGCCACCTACTGGGTCTACAACTCCTCATTATTTGAGTGTGGAATAATGCTGCTAAAGCAAACCCAACCCTGAAACAGAGTAATCCTCCCCTTCTTAAATCTAAAAAGCTTTAAACCTCTCCACTACGTATTTCAATTCCTCCTTAACAGCTCTATCTCCTCCAAGCTTAACCTCTCTGTATCCAACTCATACTACCTTCATTACCTTAAGCTCCAATGGCCAAACAATCCCTTTATCTCTCCACCTATTACTCCTACCTATGTCATCCACTGAGGTGTCTTAAGAGGTCTGCTCATGAGCTATATTTAGAACACACGAAGAACAAAACTTTATATGTGTGTGTTTGTGTGTATGTGTGTGTATGTATATTTTTCTCAAAAATGTGTATACCGCTAATTATAAGGAAAAAAAAAAAGAAATATACCTAGAATAAAACTAAGGAGCCCCATTTGTTCTTAAAGGGTATTTTGTTTAGTCTTAGCATATTAAAGGCAAGCAATATTTTTCTTTTTGACATTTAATGCAGAGTGCAGTTGAATGGACTATAGTTTTGCAACCATCTAACCCAAAGTGTTGGCTGCCTGCCAAGAATGGTACCTTATTCCTTTAACACAAACAAAGGCATGACTGTATAAAAGGGTCTTGATAGTTGAAATGTTCAATTTCTTTAGTTCTGTATTTCTGTATTAAGTATAGTGCATATATTCAGCATTTTTAAAGATAATATATTCATATAAAACATTTATTGCTTAATGTTTCTAGAACCTTGGAGGTTGCTGTGTAGCATATTTACCCTGGTCATATTTTAAAGAGTGAATGGATGTCATTGTTTTAAGCTCAATGTCAGCTTGTTCTGTAAGAAAAGAAGTCATTGTATGATACATTTGTCCAGTTTGCTACTGCTACTAATAGATATTTTATGTTTCATTATGTTTGAATGAATATTGGTCCACCCATCAGCATGCTCTGGTAGTTTGTGCAGATAACCAACGGTCTGAGCTGTTAATGAGCTCTTTTCTGTATGCCAGGGATGAGGTTTGATTCCTGCCACCTTCATATATGTACTATGAAACCCTGTGCACATCACTTAGCCAGACTTACCTGGTTAACAAATGAATAAAATAAACCAGTAAAGTAATTCTTGAAGATAAGGGGGCAACCATTGCTGATAAATTAAAGCGGAAGCAAGCTTTAGGTGGTGGAGTAATATCAAGAAGAGGGTAAGCTTTTGATCTCCATTTGGATAACCCTGGTTATAAAGAACTTATAACTCTCTCTGGATGAACTAGTTGGTTTGGTAGACATTGAAGACAAGGGTGTTATACTTTATTATTGGCCAAAGGAGTGAAATTCACAGTAGCAAATGATCTTTATTGAGTGAAAAATAATCCCACTGAATATCATAATGTCAGGCTGAAGACTTTTATTACCATCATGGCAGCCTGTCAATCAAAGGTGTGATCCATAACTGTAACTCAGCTGCAATGCTAGTGACATAATCTTTGTAAGTGGTTGCCTCTAAATATAGTAGATGGTAAATACCACCTGCTTTCCAAAACATATTATATCACCTTTGTTAGCATTGAAAGCTGAGCCATATTCTACAAATAGGTGTAGGTTGTGCCCAACTATTTGTAGAAAAAGGTCATAGCCAAGTTTAATAAGCCAAAGACTAGTCCTAGCAACTCATGCATCTGAAAAGCTACTGAAGAGAATCGAACCAAGAATTCAACCCTACAGCATTAGGCTGGTAACTTCAGCTTTGAGAACCACTGACTCTGACCTTTGCAAATCTGTTTATACTGGGCAGCCTGTTGTCATTTCAGAGGGCTAGATTACATTAGCCCTAAATCCATTATGTTTGCTTTATAATTACTTCATGGACTATAGTGTCAAAGTTTTTCAAAACGAACAAGGTAGGTTGCATATTACCTTAACCCTCAGACAGTGTAATACTAGCCTCCTCAAAACAATAACCACATTTAGTAGGCATGACCTTTCCTTAACAAATCAATGACCATCTATATCCAGAAGCGGGAGATCTTCTATGTCCTATTACATAAGCTGAAGTGATTACCCATGCCCTTAGAACAGCTTTGATAATAATTGTCTCCATAACCTTTTGCAGAATACCAATAAAACTGACAAGGCTTCAGTTTATAGAGTTAAGCTATACTTTCCTCCATGTCACAATTTAGTTGTAATCTGACTGATGTAAATTTAATAACTGGGGTTATCTATGGTTCTGTTTGGAAATTATGTGTTTTATGTGCTTTAATTTTGACAGCATGAGCTGAGGCACTGAGTGGTGATATTTCAATAAAATAGTGTGACAATTTAACAATAATCCACGACTGTGTGGTTAAGACATGATTTACCCACAGTTGGTCTGATTTAATTAAACAAAGCCAACCATAGGTAAATCCTGTGTTGCTACACTCAGAAGTAGATTATTGTTAATATATTTTACAACAGCATTATTTATCAAGAAAATAAAGTCTTCAATTTTCTAAATAATCTCATTGTATAAATGGACTTTATTGTTCTACATTGTAAATGGCTGCACAGCACATTGTTGTCTCTGCCTTTTTTAAGTTGATTTTCAATTATTTTTATTATCATTTCTGTCTCATTTCTCTGATTGTTTAGATTTGTACAGAATGCCCAGATGTTTGACTTATTGTTCATCTGTTCTTTCTAAAAGCTTGAATTTTTCTGACAAACATTGAGGCTAAAGTCAATAAATAAAATTATCAAAATAGGCATACTGGGTATTGAGAGCTGCAAGAATTTCTTATAATTATGTTGCACTATTCTGCTTCATGGAGAAGTTTATTGGCATGAGAATTTTTTAAAGCTAAAATTCACTGAGTAGCAGCATGAAGAAGGTGCTTTAATGATTTTCCTGCCAAAAACATGATTTATAATAAGCATGCTGATTGGTTTGTCCAATCAGTGTGTATATTTTTGAATGTTAAATTGTTTGCAGACAAAAATCGCAGACTCAAGGGGAGTTTTTAATATAACTATATAATTATATATAATATAACTAATTTTAAAAGTTATTTTTAACAATATAAAGTGTTAAAGTTGCCTGGGATTGTTTTGCAAGTTTAATGTTGTTTCTCAATGAATATAAGTACTTTTATTAGGGACAGAGGAAAAAAGGGATGTTCTGTGTGGTACTTGCTTTCAATACCTTATGCAAGTACAACTGGCTCAGCTGCCACTTTACAGTAGTTTAATGGTTGAACTTGTTTTTGTCAAATTGGTTTTATAATGGACACACTGACTGGACCATCCATTCAGCATGCACATTTTTGAATAATAATGACTATTTATTGTATAATAGGCAATACTTTCTATTTTATTATTATTATATGTGTGTGATTGTTTTAAAAAAGGTGCAATATGTCTGTGTCTATACAGGGTTCATCTGATGTATTAGTTATTTCACTGGATATGTCTTTGAATGTTGCATCTAGTATTTTAAAAACTGGAATTTATAACAGTCAGTGGGTTATGACTGATTTTCCTTTCAAAGCTGACGGAGACAAAAATATATTAGATAGTTGAGAACTTTTTGAAATAGTATTAGTCAAAAAAAGCATCTGTTTAATGATCTATTTTCTTTCATTGGTTTCTAATTTGAATAAGAAATTGGCAGAAGATATAAAGATAGTTGTCCAACAGATTAGAGAAGAGTATGATTTCAAAAGTTCACACCCAATTTAATTGTGTTACTGTGAAAAAAAATATCCAGAGTTACTTACTTTATTTCCAGGAAAAAAAGAGCTTTTAAAAGTCTCATTACTCTATTTATCAAGGAATATGATGTAGAAATTGCTTTTAAGAAAAGGTGGATTCTGATTGCCTACAAGTATGCAACTAAATGGCTTGGCATTTTAATTTAGAGAGGTATGATTATGTTGCAAACAGTTTTGGTAGAAGTCAAAGAAATTTGTCCCATCCCCCCTTTAAATAACCACATTACAGACATAAAGACATTTGATGACCTTTTGTTAAACTGTATTATACAATGAACAATGTACGCAAAAAACAACATTAATTATCTTCTTCAGCAATGATGATTTCCGGGCACCGTCACCAGTCACCCTGGACGAATTTTACCTCAAGGCAGCGTACCAACTCACCCTGATACCTTCTCCACCGGGGCAGCGTACCTACTCACCCACATAAAGAGGCAGCGTACCTTCTCACCTCACCACGATACCAAACCATAAACCAATAACCACCTTCTATAGAGGGAGAACAGAAGAGGACAATCCTGTCCCTCTTCTCCGCCTCAAATTGCCCACATCTTCCATCCATATATAAAAGAGGAGGGTGGGGGGGCTACCAACTCATGCCAAATGTGCCTACTTCCTTTAATCCCAAACCCTTAGTACTGTCAGAAGTCCCACCTACTCCTACCTCACTTCCTTTTACATCTCCCTCTCTCCTTAACCCTTTCACCACCACAAACCCACTATCCTAACCAACTACAATCTTTACCTTCCTTTCTACCACTATACCCTCCTCACACCCATTTACCCCCTTACTCGAGGGACTGGGACAACTTAGTTTGTCCCAAACTGCATTTGTCGCATCCCCCCTTTAAATAACCACACTACACACATAAAGACATTTGACGACATTTTATTAAACTGTATTATACAACTATGTACACAAAAATAAACATTAATTATCTTCTTCAGCAATGATGATCTCCGGGCAGCATCACCACTCACCCTGGACGAACTTTACCTCAAGGCAGCATACCAACTCACCCTGATACCTTCTCCAGTGGGGCAGCGTACCTACGCACCCACATAAAGAGGCAGCGTACCTACTCACCTCACCACCATACCAAACCATAAACCAATAACCACCTTCTTTAGAGGGGGAACAGAAGAGGACATTCCTGTCCCTCTTCTCCACCACCAGCCTAATCCCATGCTGTTTCCCCTCCTAAACCCTAGCCGCAATCATATCCTCTAAAAAGAGTTTCAGATGCAAATTAAAAAGATCCAGACCCATGTCATTAAGGTGTACTCCATCCGTACAATACCAAGACTCCTATTCATCCCCAAAATCTCTATGGTCAATAGTATGCATCCCAAAAATACTTAATTGCCTAGCAAAATTTTGATTAACACATCTTCTAACCCTTTCAATCACCTTATAACTATATGCAGCCCTCCAACACAAACGCAGAACCAACTCTGACCACACAATTTCCATACCCAGGTACAATGCCTGTAATATCATCAAATCTTGCAGCATAATGTCCACCAATTGTTTTTTAGAAACAATGCCCAAGTCATTGCCCCTTAAATGAATGACTAGTATACAAGGACAACCCACCTGCAGTTTAGCCCTCTCAAATTCATGTAACAAACCGTCCCACCTAAGCCCCCTAACACCATGACAGGACACTGACTACCCTAAATGTGCTAAACCCAAATTTACCCCATCATCCCTAACTAAAGCATGCTTCTCTGCCCAGTGGATGAATGAATGCCCCAAGATGATAATGTGCTTCCCTAAAAGAAAAGTAGAAAAATTAATAATCAGAGCATAACTTATCTAATTTAAGACAAAAATGCATTTGAAGACCACCTCCTCACTCTTATAATCAATTCAATAGAACTACCCTCTCGAGCTAAATCTGAAGCCTAATTATCCTGAACGAGTGAGCTGCAAACTTCTCCACCGAAAATCCCATACAATGTAAAACCTTCCTCACCAAAAGTATGAAACTACTACTCTACACCACCATCCCATCCACTGAACAAAAAATTAACTGAGCCACACTCCCCTTTCGCCTCCTCACAAATTATTTTGCCCACATTACTGGACAAATGCAAGGATTCTTGTCAGTTTTAAGAACCACCACACGTCCTCTACCCAACTGATCAGTCTTACTCCTCCTTAACCTTAATGCAATAGTAACCTCACCCTCCCCTATAATGACATCCTTCCAACATAACGAGCCTAACAACTCCGAAATACGAAAAGCACCAAAATATAACCATGTACATAACGTACCCCACATAAAATAATCCATAGACCCCTTTTGCAACAAACCTAACCCTTTCAACAAAACTTTGAATATAACCCCCTAAGTGGCCATCGAATATTCTTACATTCCACCATCATTCTCCCCCAACCCCTCAACATACGCCCTAATGTCCAAGACTTAGTGAAATCCTGCAACCCTGCTACCTTAATGAAAATGCTAATCGCAGCCAAATTCATCTTAACCATCTGCAAAGCTCTGCCTAACCCCCAAGCACGAGCTACATATCGCAGTAGTAATTCCTCCGACCATACCCCTTCCTCCTCTGGCAGCTGCAAAATAAACTGATTAAAATCAGAAAGAGCCCTACCATACGCTTTCCTTGTAGAAGGGGCCCAGGAATGCCATACCAACCACCTGTCTACATCGACCCAAGAGTCCACACCTCCTCTGGCAGGATTTCTGGCAACTCCTCCACCTATGGAACCAACCCTCGAAACCTGCGAAACTGAAATCGGGACAAGCTATCAGCAATCTCATTCCTTATGCCAGGCACATGCACTCCTGTAAAAGAAAAAATTATTAGAAGGCTCTGCAAAACCAATTTACGTAATACCAACAATAACAAGCCCGACTTAGCTGTCTACTTTTGCAGTACCCTCACTACAACCATATTGCCAGAGTGAAAAACTACTCGTTTGCCCCTCAATTCCTCCTTCTACACCACCGAAGCTGCCCATATAGACATCAATTCCAGAAAGGCCACATCCCACTTCCATACCTCCTCCCAATCCCAAGGCCATTCAGCCGCAAACCACCAACCCCTGAAATAGGCCCCCATGCCAGCACCCCCAGCTGCGTCCGTAAACAACTGAAGTTCCTCCTGCCCCACCCAGTCTGACTCCCAAAAAAGATATACCATTAAATTGTTGCAAAAACCCATTCCACAACCCCAAGTCATCCCACACCAGTTGGGTTGCCCAAACCCAATGGTGTTTGCTCTTACCCCCTTTCAGCAAATACGCCAGTGACCTGCAAAAAGCTCACCCTGGGTGTACCTCTCGACAGGCAAAATTCAAAAGCCCAAGCAACTCCATAGCTGAACGAATCCGAATCTTATCCTTACCCAACACCAAACATATCACTGACCTAAGCCTCTCTATTTTATTCTCTGGTAAACAAAACAGTCCCCGCTCCGCATCAACTGTTAATCCAAGAAATTCTAATGCCCTTGCCGGGCCCTCCATCTTATGCTGAGCCAATGGTACCCATAACTCCTCACACATAATCATAAACCCTCCTGTGCTCCTACCCTTCCTTCGCCCACCAACAAAAAAAACATCTAAATAATGCACTGCCTTTTGAGTCCCCACTTTCTGCTGCCAAATCCAATGCAATACTGTACTGAACTTCTCAAAAGTCGCACATACCACTGAACAACCCATAAGCATAGCTTTATCAAAGTAGTACTTATTTCCTACCCGCATCCCCAATAGTGGCCAATCCTCAATCCTAATAGGCAACAATTGAAAAGCCGACTCAATATCGACCTTAACCAACCATGGCTCCCTAAATTCCCTAATCACTTTCACTGCATCATCTAAGGAAGCGTAATGCACCCTAACCTCCTCTTCTGCAATAAAATCATTTACTGAATTCCCTTCCGGATAAGACAAGTGATGTATCACTCTGAACTCCCCTTCTTGCTTCTTTGGCACCAACCCCAAAGGCGACACCCTGTAAGCACTAAAAGGCGGACTGTCAAAAGGACCCAATAACTGCCCCACCCTACTCTCTTTCTCCAGTAAAGCCTCCAATATGTACTCTTTACCTTGAACAGATCGTAAATTCTTGCAAACTCTCCCACCCCTTCCCATGGTGGACTTAATAGGAACCCCCCTTTGTAAACCCTGTATTATCTCCTCTTTAATGGCCAAGCCAGGAAACCACTGAAGCATACTCAGGAGAACCTCCACCTTAATAGGGAATGGCACCCCTAACCCTATTGGCTCTAAAGAACCTGAGTTCAAATCCCTGGGACCCACAAAAATTAGAAAATTACCCCTCCCCCGGGCCAGCGAAAAGCCTTGCCCACCAAATCCACCCTCACGACCTATAACATTGGAGTTCCAGGACAAATCCTGCTGACCACAGCTAGTGGCCAAATGACCCCCTCCACATCACAAACAAACATGGGCAAATTTGCACCCCACCCATGAACAGGAGCCACTATTAAATGACCAACACACACCCACTGTTTCCGGCCCACTCAACCTTCTGTTAAAGCCCTCGTAACTATCATCATCATCGTAGCCAAACATAGATCTGGGTGACGCTCCTCCCAATGAAGTGATTGGTCCACAGCCTTCCGTTTGCAGAAACACTGATCATACCAGAGCCACGCATTACCCGGCCTTAACTGTTGCGCCTCAGGAATGGTAAGGACATAGCCTAGCAGCAACAGAGCCAAGGACCCATCCTTCTCCAGCTGCACTGCCATAAAATAAATAAAGCCAACCACCCAATTATCCCATGTCCTAGGTTGAAGCTTACCTACCCTCTGCCTTCCCAATGCTGCTAAGGCTGCTAACAAGTCCTTACTGTTAGAGGACTCTGCATCCACTAGCCATTGGACCCCTTCCGCATCGATCCGCTCCAATAAATCCACATACTCCCCTTTCCAAATTTATTCCTTAACCGGACCCGAAATGTGCGGAGTCAGAATAACTGCTCCTGTCCCCTGCCCCAAAGACTGGGTAGCTAACCAGTCCCCAGGCCACAGCCAAAAATCAGAGCCTACCTCCAAGCCCAAGCCCGAACTGTCCCCGGAACACACCAACCCCCCCGTCACATCTCTAACCGGGTACCTGGCACCCTATGCTAGCTGCCTCTGCGCTTCCTCTATCCCTTGAACACTGCCCCCGAAATCCCCAACTAACAAGTCATCATCCCTCCCCACCCCACAACCCTCAACCCCTAGCTCCCCCAACAATGCTGCTGTAATAAAACCATTACCTGCACCTTCATCTTGCAATGTGCTGGGAACCGGTGTCTCCACTGCTATCACCTGCTGTGATGCCTGTTGCTTTTTCCCCCCAGCTGGGGTTCTCACCACCGTGCATCACTTCTTCCAACCTGGGGTCTGTTCAGGCTACTGTACCACCTCTGATGTTGCTGCATCCTGGAACAGCTCCTCTGCTTGGGCCACAATTGCTTGCCACCTCTGCCTTAGCTCTGGTAATTTGGCCATCTGTAAAAGAAAAACAAAATATTAGCACTATTCTATAAGCCTGACAGCCCTACTCCCTCCTGACCCCTAGTATTGCCTTGCCCCCTCACCTTAACTTACCCCTGCATGCCCACCATCACCTTTCACCCACCCTGTCAGCCACATCTCCTACCATTAGTACGCCTTCCTACCCTAGCATATCCCCTATCAATATCCCTCCCCATATGTATCTATGGAGAGGAAAAAAAAAAAGAAATAAGTCCCCCTAACTATCTCCCTATCTACCAGCCACCCAATCTCATCACCATTCACACAAACAAGCCTAAAAACACTTACCTTCCCCCCAGCATAATCCTCCATAGCAATAATGGCTAATCAATGCAGTGAGCATGCGCAAACTGGCGCTAGGACCTAACGGCTGAAGGAATGGCAGAAGCAACCCACTACACCCCCAGGGAGGATGGAGAAACCATTTCACCACCCCCACCACCAAAATCCAGGAGGGAGGGACACCCAATCGGCCGAGATGCCATCCTGAAGCCGGAAGGACAGAAGAAGACTGACCGACACCCACAAACCCACCAGGGAGCACGAACAGCAAACCATCACTATACCACCGACGAAGCATGATGGACCCATGAATGCATGCCACAACCATCAGGATAGTGACTACAGACACAGCGGCCCATGAACCCACCAGGGAGAAGATATTCTACCACCACCACCGAATCCCAGGACGGAGGGACACACGGACAACCACAACGCCATCCTGAAGGGAAACCGTAGAAGACAAATGGACACCCACGGCTCCACCAGGGAGCACGAACAGAAAACAAGCCACTGCCACCAATGAAAATGAAGCCGGATGCAATGATGGACTCCCGAGGAGATGATATACCCCAACGCTACCGCCTACCACGACCACCGGGAGAACATTTACCCCAGAGATGGACACAAACAGCCCACGAACCCACCAGGGAGCATGAGAGGATGATCCACCACTACCCCCCAACCTAACTGGGACCTGATTACACTGATGGACCCCCCTTTGCCTACCACGACCACCGGGAGAACGCCTTCCTCTTTTTTTTTTTATATATACCCTGACTGCATAGCACCGATGGCCTACTACCCAATGGAGCTAATGACAGGCCCAGCCTCCCCCCATGGATGTCACTCGACCGCAGGGCCCCACCAAAACAAGGCCCGATGAATCCCCAGGAGACCTGCAGATGACAGGGAGCAAAGAAAAACTTCAACACACAGGTAAGCCTAGCACTACTCCCATCCACTTTATTATATCTATCTATCTATCTATATATATATATATATATATATATATATATATATACATTTTTTTGTCCACCCCCCCAACCATTCACCCACGCGCACACACACACACACACACACACACACACACACACACACACACACACACACACACACACACACACACACACTCACACACATGCACACACACATCCACACACACAGTACTCTATCACCCTTTCCTATCAGTAAGCTCAAACTATACTCCCAGACTTCAGCCCCCCTTAAATTAACCTCTAGAAAACACCAAAGGGGGGACTGACTCAGACCACCTAACCCCTTCTCTCCTCACCATCCAAGGCCTACCTTCATCCATGATACCTACAGGTCGTCTGGATGTAAGCTAGTTGTCACTCCACCAACTCACACCAAATGTGCCTACTTCCTTTAATCCCAAACTCTTAGTACTGTCAAAAGTCCCACCTACTCCTACCTCACTTCCTTTTTCATCTCCCTCTCTCCTTAACCCTACAATCCTTACCTTTCTTTCTACCACTATACCCTCCCCACACCCCTTTACCCCCTTACTTGAGGGACCAGGACAACTTAGTTTGTCCCAAACTGCATTTATTCTCTTTTGAAAAAAAAATCAAATTGACTAAATTCCACAAAATTATTAATAATATCAACATGAAACTAAAGACTGTGAAAAGGAAGCTGCAGTATCTCCTTCCAGATGCAAGTTGTGAGAATCAGTTGCGGGCCGGATGGGTAGAATCAGCAAGTATTTTATAAGTTTTCTTTCTTGATCTTGTAAAGAAAAGTTCCTGAATAGAAGGGAGGTTTGTGCCCAATATTTTCTCAGCCACCCTCACCCCACCCTCTGTAGTTTCATCTTCTCAGCAGCTGTGCAGTTGCTGAACCATGCTAAGAAGTTGCTAGTGAGGATAGCTCCCCTGTAAAAAAGTGATAAGAGCAGGCAGTGAGAGCCTGGCCTTTTGAGCTTTCTCAGGAGGTGAAGGCTCTGTTGAGCCTTCTTGACTATATGGTTGGTGTTAGCAGCCCAGGAGAGGTCATCAGAGATGTAAAAGGCCAGGAACTTGGTTGTTTTGACTTTCTGTACTACCTCTTCTTTGATAGTGAGTGGTTGGTGAACTGCGGCCTTTCTTCTGAAGTCCATAATCATTTCTTTTGCCTTATTAACATTTAGGTCCAGATTATTCTTGTCACACATCAAAGTGTTTACCTGTGCCTGGTAGTTATGTTCATCCTCACCATTAATGAGACCCATGACTGTGGTATTATCATCAGTGAATTTTATAATATGGTTTGAGTTATGTTTTGCAGTACAATCATGGGTGAGGATGGTGAACAGCAAGGGGCTGAGCACAGAACCTTGGGGAATACCAGTATTCAGGACTATGCCTTCAGAGGTGTCCTTTCCAGTGCATGTCCATTGGGGTCTAGCAATCTGAAAGTCAAAAGTCCAGTGACATAGGTGCTTGTTTATCCCCAGTTTCACAAGCTTATTCATCAGTTGCATTGGTATTTGAGTGCTGAATGCAGAACTGAAGTTGATGTACAGCAGCCTTACATAGTTGTTCCTCCCTTCTAGGTGTTTTAGTGCAAGGTGCAGTGTGGCTGATATCGCATCTGCAGTCGATCTATTTGTCTAGTATGCAAACTGGAGTGGATTGAAAGACTAAGGCAGACCAGTAGAAAGACGTTTCTTCACAATCCTCTCATAGCAGTTCATGACATTTCAGGTTAAGCCAACCGGTATGAAGTCACTGAGACAGGCAGGGTTGGGTTTCTTTGGGAGTGGGACAATCCTTGTTTCCTTGAAACATGAGGGAACTTTCTCCACAGCATGGGATGAGTTGAAAATGTCTGTCAGTACGAGACATAACTGAACAGCACACCCCTTACCTTGCCAGATATGTTATCTGGCACAGAATCCTTCCTAGGATTCACCGTCTTAAGCTGAAGTCTCACCTCCATGGCGTTTAAGGTGAGTACTATCTCCTCTTTGTTAGTGTTTGTTTTAGAAGGTATGGTGGTTTTCTCCTCAAATCTGCCAAAGAAGGAGTTCAGTTCATTTAGGAATTTCAGGCTGTCAGCACATTTCTTAAACAACTCAGTAATTTAAGGACAAGGCAAAACAACACTGTTGTCAAAGAATGTCCAAGAAATATCCCACTTTGGATTTTTATCCCTGGGATGATAATTTGCCCTTTATCATGCCTTATTTGTAAGGTGATTTTCCACCATTTAATACTGGCTGTTATGTAATTTATCAGCATAACCTGCAAACATTCCATAATCTAGCAATTGACACGTTTTTTGTTTTTTTATAATCGCTCCATGCCATACTTAAATTCTACTTGTATATACATCTGTATTATGACTTTGCTTAGTAATAAATTATCATTTGTTCCATATGGTTTTCTTCTATTACCTTTCAATTTTATTGGGATGATTGAATTTTTTTTCTAAATATCTATAAAACCTGTCTGCATCAAATCCAATTTACATGTTCTCAAAACGCACGTTGCTAGTCTATAGTTCTTGGGATTGCTTGTAGGTTCAGTCTTAAGGAAGTGTGTTTTTTCTGTTGTTAGACAATGTCATCCATTTGGAATCTGCATATAAATCATTATTACTCATGGCTAAATGTTTGTGCAAAGACATCAGTACCTTTAATCAGAAGATGGATACTGCATCTGAAGCTGATGTCTTCCAGTTAGCAGCATTTCCTAATTTGGTCTCAGATTTTCTTTTCATTCCATTTCATACCCTCTGAATTAAAATTTCCTACTGATTATTTTATTTCTTAAATCTTTTCATCATATTTGCTATGTTCAATAGGATCTGCATAAATACTTGTCCAAACTGTATTGATTTCAGCATTTTATAGGTGGCATTGTTTTCTTTCCCAGTTCTCTATATTTTTTTATTATCAGTTAACTGTTTGTTTTGTAGTTCTCATTTATATTTTCTGTACGTCTTCTAAGCTTTTCTGCTTGTGCTATTTTTTTTTTTCATTTTTAAGTAGAAACAGTGTAAGATAAATACTGATCTGTTTTGATGTTGAGTTGCTTTTTTCACATCTTTCTTCCTTAAAATTTTTATGATCTATTCCTCTTTTTATATTCTTTCAGAAATGATATTTCTTGCTTTCATTGATTTATATTTTTTCTATTTAATGCTTTCATAGTGGCATTTTGTTTGTGCTGTGTATGTTTTTTGAGATAGTTTTTTCTGTTCTTGGTTTCTTTACATAGTAGTAAATAATCCCCAGGATTCACAAATCCTCTGTGTAAGAGTAGAGGAGTCTTACACGGAAACGCCAGTGTAAGAGTAAGACGGCAGCATGCCATGCATATTAATGAGGGCGCGCTGCCTCAACTCAAAGGCTAACACGGAACATGCACGAGTGTAGGGGGCATGTCGGACTGCCGAGCAGTCCAAAATTCCACGCCCTTGCAAGTCTCACAATAGGGAAATGTCAACTGACATGAGCGAGTTTGCTCAAATGTGTACATACCCAACACTACACTCCCCCACATTCTAAACCCCAGTACAATAATAAACTGTAAAACTATTTTTTTTTTATTATTCCCGATATAGCTGCCCGTATTTGCACATGTTTGCGCGGGTTTGCCCATTGCTTAGCTACAGTTAGCAGTTTAGACATCAAAAAGGATAATAAGAAACGTATATGCAAATTAAGCAAAATAGTGATAGCGTAGTGGTACAGCCTTTGCACAAAGAGGAGGCATTCCCGGTTCGAGTCAAACCACTCCCCTTTCTATTTTCTCTTGGAAATCTGTATATAAAAATAATCCCTGACATTTATCATTTAAATTTCACTAAAAAGCATTGAAATGGCCTATGTAGTAGTGAATAAATAAATAAATATATATATATATATATATATATATATATATATATATATATATATATATATATATATATTTATGTGTGTATAAGAAAGTGAAATGGTTATGCATACTGATGGATGCATAAGTAACGTATCTTAAGCAATGTGAAGCACTGCTAAGCAAAGTTTACCAGTATTAAGTATATTTAAATATAATTGCTCGTAGCTAAGCACTTCTTTAACTAGCACAAAGAATTGCATGTAGCTAAGCACTGCTTTAACTAGCACAATAGCATTGCTCGTAGCTAAGCACTGCTTTAACTAGCACAATAGCATTGTTCATAGCTAAGCACTGCTTTAACTAGCGTAATAGCTTTGCGCGGAGCTGCGCATTGTGCAAATGAGTGCAAACACCAGATGTTTGCACGTAGCTGCACACCGCTCTAACCAGCATGTCGGGCAACAGTGGGCAACGTAGAGCAACATCGGGCAATGTAGAGCAATGTAGAGCAACGTTGGGCAACGTAGAGCAACTTAGAGCAACGTCAGGCAAAGCTGAGCAAAGCCGGTAAAACACAGCCACACCTTCTAACCGGTCTGGCCAGTAGTAAAATAAAAAGCAATGACAGGCCTCAAACCCGGGATACTGTGCACCATAATCACAGTACTGAACCACTAAGCCATGACAGCTTTTCATAAGCATGCACTTTCAACACACACATACATATCAATGGACGTTTACTCATTGCTAAGCAGGTGTGCCTTCAGCTGAGTTTTTTCAAAACTGGCCAATCACAAATAAGTGCGGGGAAATGATGCATATTTAAGCTCCATAGGCAGGAATACTTGCCATAACTGGTTGTAGCTCCCATCTGCAGGCAGCAATGGCCGGTGCTGGAGGGGGCTCTTGTTTTCGAGCGCAACGTTGGGGCATTGAGGAGTCAAAAGTAATGGTTTGGCTCCTTGTCTATAATCATGAGGATAGACTCCTGTGGGGCCAGTACCAGGGCACCCAATACAAAGTGGAAGCCTGGGACCATCTAGCCCATGAACTCACCAGTGTCACAGGTGTCCCTCGGACTGGTGAGCAGGTCAGACACCACCATGGAGACCTGAAGAAACGCAAGGTGGATCAACTGGACCAGTGGATCCAGGAGGCCCGTGGGATGGAAAATGCCCCACTACTGAGTAAGTAGCCATGGAATTAAGTATGTAAGAATTGCTATTCTAGTGTATACTATGGATAGGTATGTCTCAATATCACTTCATTTACTTCACAGCTGCAGGTGTCCATGCTGTGAATCAGCAAGCCTGTGCAGATAGACTGCTAAGGCTGCGCCACCAGGCAGATTAGTAATTATTCTGCTGGTACTGTTATGTAAAATAAATGAGAGAGCCTGAAAAAAGTGTTTTAACACAATAAATAAAGGTATAATAATTCTCTAATAATTATTCTGCATGTACTGTTATATAAAATAAATGCGAGAGCCTCTAGAAAAGTGTTTCAAGTCTTTAATAAAGGTATAATTCCTTTAGTGTGTCTGTGTCATTTTCTTTGATATGTTGTTGTACTCTTGCATTATAGAAATAGTACTGTTGTATTAAGCGCTGTTAACACACAGTTGGGTAGGCCCATATAAAGTGGATGAAGGGAGTGCCAGTAGCTTTTAAGCATATTCACAGTCCTCAACTGTTGGTTCATGCCCAGCATGTACAGGTTAATCTTTCACATGAGTAGCTTGGTATTGTGTTCCCCAGAAATGTCATTGTGCTGGCAGAAATGTAGGGAGCTGTTAACATATAAGTGATAAATTCACCTAAACATATCTAAATAAGTATATGAAAGTAGAGCTCTCAGTGTACCATCTCAGCAGTAGTGTGTCTGAGCAACTCACAAAATATGTAGCAGTAACATCTGCATCCCGGACAGTTTGTATGTCAGATACAGCCCATATATATAAAGATCTAGCAAAACCCATTTCATGATTTAAGGACAATTGGGTAGTGTAATAATACATGTAGGGGACATATAACTGCAGTTAATATGGATGTAGTGTAAACTAGAAGGATATATAAGTTGTTAATGGAGGTATCATTTTCCACCCTACTGTATGTGCATAAAAAATGCAGTTCCACACCTCAATGGGTATGTCTAATCTCAAAACATTTGTTGGGACATATGTCCTATTGGTTTATAAATATCTGCATTTATTTTGATGCATGTGCCCTGTTCAAATACCACAATATTGGTGGCCTGTTGCCATCAATTAAACCTGCATGCTGTTGCAATGTCCACTGTTGTCCCATATATGCATGTGTCATGCTTGCTGTTCAACTGTTGGAACTCTGGTGTGTTAAGTTAATGGGAATACTTCTGCATGCTGTTATAATTAATTGGGAATGATGTTGACTGTTACTAACCCATATTTTCATTAAATCCTCCTAAACATAGAACGTATGGGAAGGCCGGTCCCAGCGGACCTACTTGTCCCACCTCAGCTGGCGATGGCACCTGGCACCAGCATGTCTGGTGCCCAGCCTGGGACCTCCTCCTCCTCCGTTGGCCCTGTGCCACCTTTGGGTAGAAGCACTGCAGGGGATGGAGCTCGTACCCCCGTGCAAGCGTGGGTGGAGGAGGGCCACCTATCACCCTCTGAATGGTCCGGGCTGTGGTGCGTAGGGAGATCGAGCATTCTGTTGCTGATCCTCTACACCAGCTTGAGGCACGAGTGGCATGACTCACGGGTGAGCCTGCCCCTCCTACGCAGCCCCCAGCACAGCCACCCTCTGGGCTGTGAAGGTGCAGTGGTGACTGCCCATGGGTGGGGATCTCAGTTCCACTATTGCCATTTGTGGGCTCATGGGCTTGCGATTTCCAAACATCCTTCCCTGTCAATGGTGTTCACCCACCACATGTGTCATATTCCGCCCCTGTATGCATCTTGTTTGTCTTGTCTGTTAACCTCCCCAACCTACCTCCCCAATTATACCTACTTCCCCTACCCCACATTCCACTCTCACCTGAAAAAAAAAAAAGGGCAATCTGCTCCCCAAAAAAAATTACGTCCCATACATAGCTGCCCATTTTGCACACATGTCCGTTGGACACATAAACTGATATTTAATTGGCAGTAGAACATACTTTGTTGTCTTCACCCCTCTCACAGGGGTTGAAGGTTTCATATTTCCCTCCAAATTTACTGCAGATGCACAGCTGTTGCTGTTAAAGAAATGGGCAGCTATGGGTCTTCCCTACACCAGTCCTGCACATCCCGAGCTGTTTTCCCTACTGTCTTCCCCTCTTTGTGCCCCGTTTTCACCACTTTCCTATCTCCCCATTTTCTTTTCTTTCAAAGAAATGAGCGCGGAGGTTAGCGGGAGTAAGCACTTTTAAGCAGTAGTTAGCGGGTATGCGCGAGTGTGCGCCTGTGTGCGCTTGTGTGCGCTTAGCTAAGCATCATGCAAACCCACGCAAACCTGCTTACAACTGCTTAAAAGTGACTTAGTCACTCTGTACGTCAGGGCCCTTGTTCTGCTCAGCAGTAAAATAAATCACCTCTGTTAGCCTCGAACCCCGGACCTTGTACACACTAGACTGCATGAAGTACCACTAAGCCATGGTAAACATACAACAAATTGGTGCTGAAATAAATATATCATGCATCAGAATGAGTGAATGTAAAGGACAAATAGGAATGCCATAACACAAATCCTGTTCTGTGGATCTTTACCAGCAGTTCTTGTGGAATTGCATTACATGACTGTGAAAAGAGAACCAGCCATTCTAGCAGGAAATAATGTCAGCAGCACTTTACAACCCCCACACAGTATCATAACAGGACAAACACTAGCATATCTGATTAGGGCAGAGGCCATACTTCCCAACTGTGACTAATTTTCAGGCATGTCCCTGATTTTGAGACAGGTTTTAGCTGTGTCCCTCTGAACCCCTCTGAAAGGTACTGACGTTAGGCAGAAAGGTGGGGAATTACACTTAATGAATAATGACAATAAGTAAGAGTTAGACACTGCTTGTACTTCAGGAAATGTGTATTAATCCATGTGCTCTGGCTCTCAAAGTCTCAACTTAATGTCTCTAATATTGTAAAGGTGTACCTCACTTCTACCTACTTTTCCCTGAGTTTGTTCAAATATGTACCTGAGTCTTTGAGAGGCCTGGCAGAGGCAGAAACAGACAGGCATATCAGCTATTCTGCTGTTACACACTGTGCAAAAAGCTTTGGAAGGAGTTCCAGAAGCATACCCTTATGTAGGAGTACAACACTGAAATATCAAGGGATGTAGCCATGTACTGGTAGCAACAAACTGTGACAATGCCATTGTTCCAGTGCTGAAAAGACCGGTGTGGTGCACAGACATAGAATAACAGGCTAACCTCTGGCTACCATCTGGATAGGTCCACAGTTGGGAGCTACACAGACAGACTACTTGCCTTGGTAAACTAACAGGTACACAGCAACCCTTTAAGTCCAGCTAGATAAAGTTCACACATTAATACATAATGCTCTCTGTCCTTCTGCACCCCTACCCAAATGTACAATATACCTGTGTGTTCAGGGTCCACCAAGGATGTAGGTAGGCATACTCAGTACTGAAATCTGTCCAGTTTCCTTGAGCAGCCTGTGATAATGTCAACACTAAAAAAGCACAAACTGTTCAAAAGTGAGTACATTAATATTCACAGTATAGCAGTTCACAAACAGTTCATGTGCCAAATGAATACATCTCAATAACTACTTTTTTATGGCAGTTAATTGTATAAGTAGAAAAGAAACTACATACTCCCAGGATCCCAGATCCAGGAGGCCCGTGGGATGGAAAATGCCCCACTACTGAGTAAGTAGCCATGGAATTAAGTATGTAAGAATTGCTATTCTAGTGTATACTATGGATAGGTATGTCTCAATATCACTTCATTTACTTCACAGCTGCAGGTGTCCATGCTGTGAATCAGCAAGCCTGTGCAGATAGACTGCTAAGGCTGCGCCACCAGGCAGATTAGTAATTATTCTGCTGGTACTGTTATGTAAAATAAATGAGAGAGCCTGAAAAAAGTGTTTTAACACAATAAATAAAGGTATAATAATTCTCTAATAATTATTCTGCATGTACTGTTATATAAAATAAATGAGAGCCTCTAGAAAAGTGTTTCAAGTCTTTAATAAAGGTATAATTCCTTTAGTGTGTCTGTGTCATTTTCTTTGATATGTTGTTGTACTCTTGCATTATAGAAATAGTACTGTTGTATTAAGCGCTGTTAACACACAGTTGGGTAGGCCCATATAAAGTGGATGAAGGGAGTGCCAGTAGCTTTTAAGCATATTCACAGTCCTCAACTGTTGGTTCATGCCCAGCATGTACAGGTTAATCTTTCACATGAGTAGCTTGGTATTGTGTTCCCCAGAAATGTCATTGTGCTGGCAGAAATGTAGGGAGCTGTTAACATATAAGTGATAATTTCACCTAAACATATCTAAATAAGTATATGAAAGTAGAGCTCTCAGTGTACCATCTCAGCAGTAGTGTGTCTGAGCAACTCACAAAATATGTAGCAGTAACATCTGCATCCCGGACAGTTTGTATGTCAGATACAGCCCATATATATAAAGATCTAGCAAAACCCATTTCATGATTTAAGGACAATTGGGTAGTGTAATAATACATGTAGGGGACATATAACTGCAGTTAATAGGGATGTAGTGTAAACTAGAAGGATATATAAGTTGTTAATGGAGGTATCATTTTCCACCCTACTGTATGTGCATAAAAAATGCAGTTCCACACCTCAATGGGTATGTCTAATCTCAAAACATTTGTTGGGACATATGTCCTATTGGTTTATAAATATCTGCATTTATTTCGATGCATGTGCCCTGTTCAAATACCACAATATTGGTGGCCTGTTGCCATCAATTAAACCTGCATGCTGTTGCAATGTCCACTGTTGTCCCATATATGCATGTGTCATGCTTGCTGTTCAACTGTTGGAACTCTGGTGTGTTAGGTTAATGGGAATACTTCTGCATGCTGTTATAATTAATTGGGAATGATGTTGACTGTTACTAACCCATATTTTTATTAAATCCTCCTAAACATAGAACGTATGGGAAGGCCGGTCCCAGCGGACCTACTTGTCCCACCTCAGCTGGCAATGGCACCTGGCACCAGCATGTCTGGTGCCCAGCCTGGGACCTCCTCCTCCTCCGTTGGCCCTGTGCCACCTTTGGGTAGAAGTGCTGCAGGGGATGGAGCTCGTACCCCCGTGCAAGCGTGGGTGGAGGAGGGCCACCTATCACCCTCTGAACGGTCCGGGCTGTGGTGCGTAGGGAGATCGAGCATTCTGTTGCTGATCCTCTACACCAGCTTGAGGCATGAGTGGCATGACTCACGGGTGAGCCTGCCCCTCCTACGCAGCCCCCAGCACAGCCACCCTCTGGGCTGTGAAGGTGCAGTGGTGACTGCCCATGGGTGGGGATCTCAGTTCCAAAATTGCCATTTGTGGGCTCATGGGCTTGCGATTTCCAAACATCCTTCCCTGTCAATGGTGTTCACCCACCACATGTGTCATATTCCGCCCCTGTATGCATCTTGTTTGTCTTGTCTGTTAACCTCCCCAACCTACCTCCCCAATTATACCTACTTCCCCTACCCCACATTCCACTCTCACCTGAAAAAAAAGAAAAAAGGGCAATTTGCTCCCCAAAAAAAATTACGTCCCATACATAGCTGCCCATTTTGCACACATGTCCGTTGGACACATAAACTGATATTTAATTGGCAGTAGAACATACTTTGTTGTCCTCACCCCTCTCACAGGGGTTGAAGGTTTCATATTTCCCTCCAAATTTACTGCAGATGCACAGCTGTTGCTGTTAAAGAAATGGGCAGCTATGGGTCTTCCCTACACCAGTCCTGCACATCCCGAGCTGTTTTCCCTACTGTCTTCCCTCTTTGTGCCCGTTTTCACCACTTTCCTATCTCCCATTTTCTTTTCTTTCAAAGAAATGAGCGGAGGTTAGCGGAGTAAGCACTTTTAAGCAGTAGTTAAGCGGGTATCTGCTGTGTGTGTGCTGTGTAATGCGCTTAGCTAAGCATCATGCAAACCCGCACAAACCTGCTTACAACTGCTTAAAAGTGTCTTAGTCACTCTATGTCAGGGCCCTTGTTCTGCTCAGCAGTAAAATAAATCACCTCTGTTAGCCTCGAACCCCGGACCTTGTACACACTAGACTGCATGAAGTACCACTAAGCCATGGTAAACATACAACAAATTGGTGCTGAAATAAATATATCATGCATCAGAATGAGTGAATGTAAAGGACAAATAGGAATGCCATAACACAAATCCTGTTCTGTGGATCTTTACCAGCAGTTCTTGTGGAATTGCATTACATGACTGTGAAAAGAGAACCAGCCATTCTAGCAGGAAATAATGTTACAGCAGCACTTTACAACCCCCACACAGTATCATAACAGGACAAACACTAGCATATCTGATTAGGGCAGAGGCCATACTTCCCAACTGTGACTAATTTTCAGGCATGTCCCTGATTTTGAGACAGGTTTTAGCTGTGTCCCTCTGAAACCCTCTGAAAGGTACTGACGTTAGGCAGAAAGGTGGGGAATTACACTTAATGAATAATGACAATAAGTAAGAGTTAGGCACTGCTTGTACTTCAGGAAATGTGTATTAATCCATGTGCTCTGGCTCTCAAAGTCTCAACTTAATGTCTCTAATATTGTAAAGGTGTACCTCACTTCTACCTACTTTTCCCTGAGTTTGTTCAAATATGTACCTGAGTCTTTGAGAGGCCTGGCAGAGGCAGAAACAGACAGGCATATCAGCTATTCTGCTGTTACACACTGTGCAAACAGCTTTGGAAGGAGTTCCAGAAGCATACCCTTATGTAGGAGTACAACACTGAAATATCAAGGGATGTAGCCATGTACTGGTAGCAACAAACTGTGACAATGCCATTGTTCCAGTGCTGAAAAGACCGGTGTGGTGCACAGACATAGAATAACAGGCTAACCTCTGGCTACCATCTGGATAGGTCCACAGTTGGGAGCTACACAGACAGACTACTTGCCTTGGTAAACTAACAGGTACACAGCAACCCTTTAAGTCCAGCTAGATAAAGTTCACACATTAATACATAATGCTCTTTGTCCTTCTGCACCCCTACCCAAATGTACAATATACCTGTGTGTTCAGGGTCCACCAAGGATGTAGGTAGGCATACTCAGTACTGAAATCTGTCCAGTTTCCTTGAGCAGCCTGTGATAATGTCAACACTAAAAAAGCACAAACTGTTCAAAAGTGAGTACATTAATATTCACAGTATAGCAGTTCACAAACAGTTCATGTGCCAAATGAATACATCTCAATAACTACTTTTGTATGGCAGTTAATTGTATAAGTAGAAAAGAAACTACATACTCCCATGTATCTTGTGTTAGCATTTGTAGGGGTGAATACAATTCTACACTGACAATTGTGTAGTGGATGTGGCAACATTCAGCTCTGCGTACAACATTTAAATCACTGGCTATACCCCTAGCTTCAGATATAAGAACTATACCAACCTTCTGACTTGCACAATGGTGTCCACAGCAAACAAGCATGGGCCCCACTTTGGAAAGCTGAACGACCTACACCTACCTGACATAGCAATTTATAGCATTGGGTTGCTATGACAGTGAGTACTGCAATTACCACACAGCAGGCTGCATACAATTAACAAATGGTGGCCACCAATTGGTGCAGAGGCCATCAAATGCACATGTGCAGATACCTATAAAAGCAGGCTGAACTTGCTGGGCACACATGCAATCATCCCATTGCAGATGCTGAGAGAGAGAGAGACAGAGACAGAGAGAGAGAGACACACACACCCCCACCCACACCAGGGGAAAAAAAAAAAAAAGCCAAAGACACACCAAACTGAAAACTACGAACACATACAAAGGAAAGGTATGTAACAGATATGTATTTACTGGCATGTAGTAGATGTATTTGAAGACTACTCTACATACTTTGAAACATCAATATGTGGCAGCAGTACATATCTATGCACAGATGCCCTGCATAACTACTGCCATGGACAAATCAATGTGTAGCTGTGTGCAGTGGGACATAACTGTGATATATGTAGCTCAGCATTAAATGTCAAACATCTGAACCATGTTATCTGTGGCCTGTACAGTAGTGTGGACAATGGCCGTTTGTGGGAGTAATGCATACAGCTATATAACCATGGATGTGACAGAGTAACACATGCATGATAGTCATATCAAAGTGTAGCTTAGCATTGCCAACTGCTGTACCAGGCTAGTATGCTAATCTAGCATTTGCAGCTATGTATACACCCTCTAATATTACTGTGTGCTCACACGTAACACCTGTTCATGTTGCAGCAAGGCCCAACACATAAGGATGGCACACACATAAGGAGAGATATATCTGTGTCACATATATTAACATCTGTACATGTGCATAGAGCAAGGGACATACTGCAACTGTTTCTGAAGGGAGGTCATATATATGTTGGTGAAGATTGTTATGTGCATATATGTATGTAAGTAGTAGTGTGTGGCAAACAAGATAGCATACAGTGCTGGTATAGGACATGTGGTGGTTAAACGATGTTGTGATTTGTTAGGTTTGCTGTCTTGCAGCCAGTGAGGCCTGCTAAAGCCAGATGGACTGAGAACACCTTCAATGCATTTGGCACAAGACTGTACAATATCATTACATAACTGTATACCTCACATACTTCGCATAATTGATATTCCCACCATGAAAGCTGCACTGTATATGTGCCTATATGTATATCTATATGTACACCAATGGATGTTTATATGTATGTGTGTGTGTGTATATATATATATATATATATATATATATCTATATATATACATATATATATATATATATATATATATATATATATATATAGAGAGAGAGAGAGACAGACAGACAGAGTCGTATTTACTGCGACAGATGCCTGGTGACAAAGCCATGGACTCAAGCTCAATGTCAGAAAATCATTGGCATCCCTTTTGCTAAAAACTCTGTACCCATGAACTATCACATAGGTGGTAGTCGACTTAACACCGAAAGTGTGATAAGAGACCATGAGACACAGGTGGACAGTAGTCTCCCCCTTGATAATCACAGTGCCACACTAGTCATGTAATCTGTCTACATGACACACCTCATCACAAAAGCTGTGTTATCCAGGGAAAAAGAGGTCAGTGTTCCTCTCTACTCATCACTCACAAAACCCATTATAGAGTACAATGCCCCTTCTGGTATGTACCTCACAAGACATCTACAGCAACTGGAAAGGCCACAGACATACCTCACAAAGAGTAATACTGTCCTCAAACAGATGCCGTATGCAGACCGTCTCACAAAACCACAGCTAGACTGTGTCGCATACCGGCAACCCAGAGGTGACCTCTGCCTAACATACAAAGCTATGTCAAACCCAGAGCTGCTGGACATGCTCCATGTAAACAGATCACAATCCCTATGAGCTACACGCTCTAGGGACCTAAACCTTGTCACCTCAATAAACAGAACATGCTGGATGGATAGATTCCTATCTCAGAGACATCCCATGCTCTGGAACAAACTACCTATCAATAGCAAACAAAGCTCCTCATTAGCACTCATCATGAATAGTTTTGATGATTGGATGGGAGATAGGAAATACACCCTGGGAATCACCTCTGTGGCTCTGCTTGACAGGGACACATGAAATTAAATTACTTGGGTGTCAAAGGCCAGGGTACCGTCTGGCTAAGCTTCTATAGGCCCTAGGGCCAATAGCCTATTACCTACCTATGAACCAATACACACCCACATGTACTTGTTGCAATAATTGCTATGTGAGGTTGACTGAGTGTGATGGTGAATGTGTTGGTGAATGTGTCACAGTTGTGTATATGTGGGATAGCTTAGTGGGAAACTGTTTCTGTCATGGTATTATGTGTCCTAGCTCTGATCCCAGCAAAAGATGTGTATGCTATTGCTAGCCAGAAAAAGCAGTATGGCATATGGTCTGACTTAGTCTCTTTGTGTTAACTGGGGTGTGCCACTGGAGGATTAAGCAGTACATGTATGCTCATTGATTGGTACTGCTGGTGAATCAAACCCCTGCATGAACTGTAGTATTACCTGAAGCTGTAGGCCTAAACAGCACAGTATGGTGTATGTCCACATTGCTTGGAAACACTGTTTTGTGTGTTCCCTGTAGTCCTTATAGATTGCATACCTCAGGCATAAGGGTTTGTAAGTACTGACACACAGTACTGTATGGTACACACGTAAAGCTCATCTGGGTTGCCATACCTGTGTGTCCTGTAAGTATGTCTGATGGGTGTGTGGGTATGCCTGTAACAAGCCCTCGGTCATATGTGTGTTACAGGATATAAGTGTGTAACTAGCAACATGTATAGTCTAGTACAGCAGTATGCCACCTATATTCATGAATGTGCACATATAGTAGGCAGGGGTTTTCCATCAACAACTAGTGTGGTATAATGGTAATACTGTAACTGGACTTTACAATCATTGCAATGGATTATATATTTCGTTATGCATTAGCTTGATATATACCTCCTGTGGCTAGGTGGTGCATTGTGTCACATACAGTGTGCCATGTACTGTTGCATAGTCTTGCATAGTGGTTTCTCTTTGTTGCTGTGCAGAAAATGTTTTAATATATAGAGCGTGTCAGGCACTGTCAGGCAGTTGTGGGTTGAGCACTGATATGTGGTATTGAAAGTGTGTATCCTCTGACAGACAATAGTTTGCTATTTATGGCAGTTCAGTGATATCTGTACTGTAGAATGTTAAGTGTGCCACATGACTTGCTCACACATATTGTTTCATTGTCTTCCAGGGTCATGGCCCACCATCGCAATCCTGCCTATAGTCATGCAGAGGATGAGATATTAACCACCTGTCTCATCCAATACTACACCCTGCTATTTTCAAGAAACAGCCAGGACCAGCATAAGCGGACTGCGCCATGGCAAGATGTTGTCCATAGGATAAATGACATAGGCATGCATAACCAGACATATGAGCAGGTACGACATCACTGCAGTGATTTACTTAGACATGTCCGGCAGCATGTGCCAGTTGGCAACCCATCTTGTGACATAGTGATTTATACCTAGTTTAGTGGGTTTATCTATAATTCCAGAGTGGGGGATGGTGTTGAAAGCCGTGGCAAGATCTACATAGGCTGTGTGAACCACCTTACCATTGTCTACGGTTCTGGTCACTGCTTCAATGACGACTATCAGGTTTAGGAGACATGATCTGCCTTTTACAAACCCAACATGGTTGTGGTCCAGAGTTTGGAGATTACCAATGTCTTTTTTTATAAGTTATATGATGATACATTCCATGGCCTTGCAGAGCAGGCTCATCAGGCTAATGGGGCGCTAGTTCCTGGGGTCCATGGTGGCTCCCCCCTTGTGTAGTGGGATAACCATCGCTGTGCGCCATTCAGCAGGCACAAATCCTGAGGTGAGGCTATGACTGAACATGGTACGTAGGTGTGGTGCCTGTTCATTCTGTAGTTTGTGTAGAACACAGCCTGGGATGCTGGTCCCATGGATGCTGTGTTCCTGGCTTTGGAGAGTGTTTTTTTTTACCTGTGCAGCCGTGATGATAGCAACTTTGCAGTCTTCCTTTATAGAGATGTGCTCTTTCATGGGTGAGAGGGGGGTAAAGTTAGCACTGATCCTATCTGCCAGGATGTTGGCAATATCAGTTGGGTCTGTATATTTAGTGCCATTGTGCTGTAACTCAGAGCAGATCTGAGTGTTGCCATTGAGATTCTTGACATAGCTATAGAATGCTTTGAGGTTGTCTTTAGAATCAGTGCCGATTTTGTTTTCATAACTAGCTTTGGAGGATTTATCATGGATCACAGCTTCTTACTGATGTGGACCATGGAGCTCCTCCTCTCACGGGATTTTACCCTCTTTTGAAACAGTATTTTCCTTCTGTTGTGCAGTTTGTTTATGGCAGGGGAACACCAGATTGGCTTCCTTTTCTTGGAGGATAGCGTCTTGGTTCTGTTTGGGATAGCACGATGCATGTAGTCATGTAAGTGCTTATAAAGTTCAATTGTGAAGGATTCAGTAGCTGTAACTGTATTGTCCATCTGCATGGGTGTCCTGCAGTTCAGCACTTCTGTCTTAAGAAGCATGAAGTTGGCTTTGGAAACATTTTTTAACATGGTTTCCTCAATGGGGGTGTGGGTCCAGGATGTGGATATGTAGGGTAATTAGCTTATGTTCAGATGGGACAAATAAGGCGCTGACATCAGGTGTGGAACACCGGTCATGCAGGACAAACCAAACCCCGTAACCAACACAAATAACCACAAAGTGAGCTAAATGCTACTCATTGCCAGAAGTCTCAGCCTCAAGATGCACACACTCGAGGCACTTCTCATTATGGAGAATATTGATATCTGTGCAGTATCAGTAACCTAGTTCAAGGCTCCAGACAGCACACCAGCACTACCAGGCTACTACTCATTCCATACCTTCCACCATCAGAACCTGAATCATAGCACATAGGGTGAGGATGTATTCATATTCATCAAGGATACCTACACCTTTCTCTACATGCTCTCTACAGGATATGTGCTCATAGAATGTTGCACAGCAATGTCCTTCACACTCCACAGGGGTGGGGCCACAAAAAACCCTTGGCATTCATGCTCTATGAGCCTGACGAGTGTGTTCTGCAAGGCAATGGAGCCAATCATAATGGAAGTCAACAATACAGAGATTGGGAACCTTCACACAGTTGAGCATACCCTGTTTGGCTTCATCAAATGCAGACCACACCTCCTGAACTGGGAGGATTTCTTTGACAGTTACTCAGGCTACAGATGATTGAAATGAGCTCCACACAGCCTACCTATACCTCGCTAGGGTCTTTGACACCATTCCCCAGTCAGGTATCATAGATGAACTCACCAACCTGGCCATGAATCCATACATCACAAGATGGATTGCAAACTGGCTCACAGATAGATCCCACACATTACGAGCTGCTGGCTACATGTCAGACTCTAAACCGGTAATGACTGGTGTGCCCCAGGATTCAGTCCTGGGGTCCCTCCTGTTTGGTATAGACTTCTCAAATGTACATGCCAACACAGGAGAGTTGTGGTTGACTAAGTTTGCTGGGAACTGTAAAGTGTTTGCCATCATAGATTCCCCGGAAGACAGACATATTCTCCAGAAGGGACTCTATGAGACAGATGTGTGGTGTCAGAATCATGGCCTTAAGCTCACTGTGGAGGAATGCATAGTGATCTTCTTTGTTGAAAACACAATACCCACAAACTACCACATGGGTGTTACCCCCTTAAAATGACAAGGTGATAAGGGATCTGGGGACACATGTACATAGTCATCTTTCCTTTGACAACCATGTTGCCAAAGTGATTGGGTGATCCTATGTGGCCCACCTAATCAACAAAGGGTTTGCATCAGGATCCAAAGCGGTAGTGTTGGCACTCTACTCTTACATCATCAGACCCATCCTTGAGTACAGTGCACCATTTTGGATGTACTCGACTTAGCATATCCAGCAGCTGTAGAGACCACATAGGTACCTCACCAAGAGGATTACTGGCCTCAAATAGTTTTGTTATGCAACACAACTGGTAAAACTAAATCTGTTCTTCGTTGCGTACCGCCTACTCAGAGGCACACTCTGCCTAACATACAGAGCCATCTCCAACACATAACTGTTGAACATGCTCCATCTACACATAACAACATTGAGTTGCCCTACACATTCCAGGGATATGAACCTCATCAGAACAATGAATACAACATGCTGGTGGGATAGAGTACCATCCCAGACACTTGCCTTACTGTGGAACAGAGTCCCAATGTACATCAGACAGAACCCCTCGTTGACACTCTTCAGTTGGAACCTTGATGAGTGGATGGGAAACAGACAATTCATGCCAGGCATCACATCAGCAGCCCCACTAGAAAGGGGCTTAGGGTACTAACTATTAGAACTAGGCCTTGGGAGACTACCCAATGGTGTGGTGAAAGCTGCCCAACTTGCATAGGCTGATATATGCCTTCATGGAGATAGTCTACTACATACCTATGAACCTATGTGACAGGTACATGTCTACAGATAGTAGATGTGTACTTCATTGTCCAGTCATGTTGTACAGCAGGCACATGGACCACATACACTGTAATGCTTACAGATACTGGTGGCTGTTATGTACAGTGCGAGAGACGTGCACCTCATGTCTTTCATGCCCTTGGGATGTGTGCTGGGTGGGATGGTCCTGGATGGCTCCCTGTCATGGTCACCCTCTTACACACATCTCTGCCCATCCATCTTTGGCTGATTATACTGTGTTCCCCCTACATAAATGTAGAAGTACATAGGTAGGTAATAGGCTATCTGCCTGAAGGCGTATATTAGTATGGCCAGAGTGTGCAGCTATCACCACCCCCATGGAGTTAGTTCCCTAGGCCTCTGTGTAGTAGAGCTGATGAAGTGATCCATGATGTGACAGTTCAGTTTCACTTACACTCATCAAGGCTCCTCTGGAAGAGTGTCAGTGAGGGTCTTGGCTTAATGTCGGTTGGGAGCCTGTTCCAAAGCAAGGAAAGTCTGTGAGTTAGTAATGTGTCCCTCCAACATGTTCTATTTAATGTTGTGATGATGATATCCCTAGAACATGTGGTACAGTGAGCTTGGGTTTACTTCAGATAGCACATGTATATCAGTTCTGCATTGGACATGGACCTGTCTGTTGGTCAGAGATCTCCTGAGTAGACAGTATGCAACAGAGTACAGATTGAGTTATATTCAGTCTTGTTGCATGGGGCAACTGTTTGAGACCAGTAATCCTCTTGTTGAGGTACTTCAGTGGTCTTTCCAGCTGCTGAGGGTGCACAGTAAGATTCATCGCAAGTGTGTTGTGGTACTCTCTGACGGGTCTGATGACTGATGAGTAGAGGGAACCTCCTTTGACCTACATGCAAAGACTTTGGCAGTTTGTGGGAACACATAGCATGATTTTCTAACCACTTTGTGAATATGTTTCTGGAAGTGGAGATGACTATCCACATGTGTCCATAGATCCCTTGTTATCACCTACATATTTAGGGTGTTGGCACCTATGTGGTATTTGTATGACTGTAGCTCGAGGCCATGATTTTTACACCACATATGTCTGACTGAGACCCTTTTTAAGGATGTCTCTGTTGTCCAAAACATTGATTATGACAACTTTTTTGCAGTTATCCACAAACTTTGCTAAACATAGCCCTTGACTTTATTTCTGAAAAGTATACACCAGACAGGAGGGGTCCCAGGACTGAGCCATGGGGGACAGCAGTTGTTACCAGCTTGAACAGGTTGTGGATACGACATGTGTCTGGGATGTTGCAAAAGGGCTTTTCATGGTCTATGTGGGACGTGTGTAGCTCATTTCATTGATGTAGGTCCTGGGTGACTGCCTTGAAAACAGTTTAGCAGGTTTGGGAACCATGATCTGCCCATGACCAAACCGAAATTGGTAGGGGTGGGTGTTTGTAGGCTCACAATAGCTCTGTTTATGAGTTCCATCATGATGGACTCCATGGCCTTGCAGATCAGGCTTAATAGGCTTATAAGACAATAGTTCCTATGGTCTGTTGTGCACCAACACTTGTGGAGTGTGTCAAATGTTGCTGTAACACATTCAACAGTTTCATATCCTGTACAGAGGGTGAGTCTCAACAGACTGTTCAGGTGCAGGGCCTGTTTGTTTTGGAGTTCACACATGACACAGCTAGGGAAACCATGTCATCCCACAGACACCGTATTTTTAGGTTTGGAAAGTGCTGTTTAACCATTGTATATGTGATTTCTGGGTTTTAACAATCTCCAGGTATGATAATGGGCTCTATTGTCAGTGAGAGGGGAGTAAATATGTATGAACCTGTCTGACAAGATGTTGGCAGTGTCAGTCATGTACATGTATTCATTTACAGTTTGCACTGACTCAGAACACATATGTGTTTACATTGATATATATGACATTGCAAAAGAAAGCTTCATGGTTCTCTATGGAGTCTTTGACAATATTTTTGCCAGAACATGGATTGGATAATGTTAGGAGTGCTCATTTATTGATGATACTGATTGGAGATTTATTAATCTTCTTTGAATTTTCACTTTCTCTGAACAAGTTCAGTACTTGTAGTACATAGTTTGATTATGACAGGAGTCCAATATATTATATGGGTCTGTTTTCATATAACTGTGCGCAAGGCAGGATTGGTGAATAGTGACAAGTTTCTGAGGTAAGAACTGCAACTGCCAGATATGTGTGGCCCACTGCTGTACTCAGACATGGCCTAAGTGTGTGAGCATGCCCAGTATGACCTTTCAGTATGTTGTTGACTGACATTTGTTTCGTTTATTTAGGTGTGTGAGCATGCCCAGTATGGACATATATATTATATGTGTGTGAAAAATCAAGTTGGTTTTTACTTCAGGGCTCACCTTTGTGTTGTACATCGACAGGAAGCATGCTGTGCCTGCAGGGCTTACATGAGTCGCTTTGCATAGACTTATCAACATTTCTACATACAGGGGGGACAGCTATTATTTATACATTTCTACCCAGGGGGCACACCTGATTGTTACTATGGGTGTACATAGGATGAGGGGTTCACCTGACAATTATACACATTTGCTAGGCCTGCACTGCTATGTCAGGTACTCCATTTCAGTCTGTACTGTTGCCTATCGTACTGGCTTGAGGCATACCACTGTACTACAGAACTTAGCTTCCAATTTCACGTATATTAGTTTGTGACTTCATAGCCTACCCATCCCACATCACACTGCCTGGCCTGCTGTTATCTGTCTGCATAGGCCTAGGGGGAAGTTCAGACGGCATGATACAGCATTTGTTTGTGTTTGCGTTAGTCTACAATTGCCCTGCTGTGTCTATGCCAGTGAAATGCTGACATGGCTTAGTGGTTCATTACTGTGACTATAGTGCACAGTATCCTGAGTTCGAGCCCTGTCACTGCTTTTTATTTTCCTGCTGGGCAGACCTGACTGGTTAAGGAACAGTAAAGCAGGTGTGAGCATGTTTACCCGACTTTGCTCGACTTTGCCTGACTTTGCCCAACTTTGCCGAACGTTGCCCAACGTTGCCCAACGTTGCGCTTGTTTGCGCGGCACGCAGCTCAACGCAATTGTGCTTAAATATGCTAAATAGTGGTAAAATATGCTTAACAGTGCTTTATATTGCTTAAAATAGGGCAATCATGCCTCAGGTGGTGCTGCAGGGCTGCCTATGTCAGATGCACATAGTACACTCCCTATACATGTTTGAAAACAGGTAGTGTCAAGTTAGGCATCCCTTTTATTGTATGTGCGAGTCAGAGAGAGGTGTCATTTCCAGGGTTCCTACTGAGTCAGTGTATGTGCTATGCATTGCCTCTTTGCCAAGGCCAGGGCATACTGGGCACGCCTCCTTCTGCCTACTGGGGCAGGCTCAGGTTGTTCCTTCTCCGAGTCACGCTGTGCCTGTGCAGGTCTTGGCAATGGTGGGGGACTGTTTGGCCCTGCCCTATGCTGTTCCTGCTGCAGTTGTTTTCACAGGATCATATTGTGTAGCATGGCACATACCATGACAATTTGGGTACATGTAGTTGGTGAGTACTGCAAGGATCCACCAGATGTGTCCAGGCACCGGAACTGTGACTTGAGCATCCCAAAAACATGCTCAATAATGTTTCTTGTTTGTGCGTGTGCCTCATTATGGAATTCTTGTTCAGGTGTGTGTGCATTTCTGATGGGTGTCATCAGCCAAGGCTCCAGTGTGTATCCAGCATCCCCCACTAGGTGACCGTCAGGGATGTCCCCATTGGCAAATCTCAGGTACAGCTGCGTCAGATGCCAGATGTGGGAATCAAGATAGCTTCCAGGGCAGCCAGCACACACATTCATTATTATGCCATGGGCATTGCACACGACCTTGCAGTTGATGGAGGGGAAGCCCTTGCGGTTGATGTAGACACTACCCCGCTCACCGGGTGGTGCTTTGATGTGTAGGTGCGTGCAGTCTATTGCACCCACCACCTCAGGGTATTCTGCTATTTGGTGGAAAAGACGCATATTGCTGGCCAATGCCTCACTGGAATTGGGGAAATATACATGCTCACCGACGTGCTGACATGGCATCCAGGAACTGGAGCAGTACCCTGGATGCTGATGCCTGTGAAACCCCCATCATATCACCAGTTGGTCTCTGGAAGGTACCTGTAGTTAGTATTCGTAGGCCAACACATACCTTGGTATCCACTGGGATGGGTTCCCCTCTGTTGGTTCTGTGTGTGAGGCGTGGCCGGCACAGCTCAACAATTTGCTGCAGGAGGTCTCTGTTCACTCTATAGCACTCCACTATCTCCAGCTCATGTAGCCCCTGGTAGGTTACCCTGGATCTGTACACTCTTCTCCGTCTCCTCACTGTGGGTTGCTCAGCAGAATTCACAACATCACCACCCTCAGCACCTTGCACATGTTGGTTTATGATAGCAATAGCAGCCCCTAACATTTTGCCAGCCTTAAGCTTTTTAAGTTTTCACTCTTTGTATACTGCAGTGTTGCAGAGTTCTTGTGAAAAAACAGGTTAGACTGCTGTTTGCAGAGTTTAAAGTGCTGGGCTGGGCTAGTTGACTGCCTGTGTAATTGGCTGATTCTGATATATTTCACCTGGCAGCTCTGCTAGTTCTCCTTGGTTAACTTCCTACTACTTCTTTTCCTTCCTTTTTCCCTTTCTGTTTCCACAAGGGGCAGTGGTGTGCAAGCAAGCACACATGCACGCACACAAGCACACACGGTGTAAGCATGTTTGCAAGAAATTTCAGATATATCCACGGCGTATGCCTTTGGTTTCTTGTTTTTAGCTAATACCACTGTGAACACGCCTCTTGCAATCCTGAGCAACACAGAGAAAACATAAACCACTGTGCTCCAATCACCTTACAGTCTTTCAGATATACCCCCTCATGATGTCACCTATCTTCTACTCGACTACTACCTTACTTCTACCCTTACACTCTAGGGACATGGCTCACATGCCGGGGAAAATTGGGATTCACTATCCTTATCCTCATTTGCATAGGATTGCCTACTAATGCTTGGTTACATCTCTCACACTGAGCTTCCCCCCCTTAGCAACCACTACTCAGTGGCCATGTTGTTTGCAGCCTGCCATTCACCTGCATGGCAGAACAACCTTTTTAGTGTAAATGCACATTTGTGGCTATTGTTCCCTTTTATAATTTTATTTAAAGCGCAGCATGTTTGCGCTACGCTTAAACATCTACGATCGGGGAAAAAAAATAACATTGGATTTTACGGATTTAAAACATTTGCAAATGCCAATGGTCTTATATTTGGCCATGGGCATGCTTACTCAACTAGATGCATCCTTTATTTGAAGCTGTCATAGCTCCGTTTAGCTATTTGCAGAACGGTACTCCGTTACCAACGGAGTACATTTCTGCAGATAACACTACTCTTACACGGACAGGTTAGTGGTTCCTGGATTGCAAATTTACCTCATTTGCATAGCTTTCAGTAGCAAATGAGGTAATTTGCATACCATAACACTGTCCGTGCAAGAGTAGATTTAGAAGCTCTCATGCACGCCCCTGCCGTCTATTGCTGAATCGCTCGGCAGACATATTGCCTGTCTGCCGTCTTACACTGTTCTTACACTCTGTGCAAGCCTTCATAAATCCGGCCCTGTATTTATTTTTCATAAAGACAAATCTTTCATAATTGCTCTAGGTATTGTGTTCATCTCTTTTATCAATCTTCTAAAATGTTAGGTCTTTTTCACTTTCTATCATCTCTTTTCCTCATCTATCTTAATATGCCTGTCCATTTCTACTGAATCAAGGAGGTCCTTGCTTATATCATTCTCTTCTTAGTTGAACATGTCCTTTGTTGCACTATGTTTCCTGCTCTTCTTGATGTACAGTCCTAAATGGATTTTCAACCAAGTCTCCTGCAAAACATTCCAAAATTATACTCTACGGCATATCTTCTGTACAAATGTCCTGTTCTGCTGGCTGCATCATTTCTTTAGGATTCATTGATTCATCATATTGTGATATTGTTTATATCAGAGACTCCAGACTTTCACTTCTTAGTTGATTTATCCCATCAATTAATACTTGTTTTTCTGCTTCATTAAATGTTTTTGATTCTCAGCGCATTCCACTATTGTGTTATTATTTTCTTTGAAATATTTATCATATCTGGATGTCTTTCTATATATTTTCAATTATTTTTGGAGATGCAGTGGCCAAGTTTGCTAGTAGAGCTTTATTTTCTGCATAAATATTATTTTTATTACTTTTATTTATTATACCATATCAGTGCTCTTTTTTCCCTTCCTAAATCTACTACATACCTCCCAACTGTACCAAATTACATGGATTTTACCGAGTTTTGGGGTCCAAAAATGGGATGCCATGATTCCCGAGTGGCACCCCTTCGTTTCCAATTTTTTTCTTTGTTTTTTTTATTTTTTTTTTCGTGCTTTTGCTGATGTCACCGCGCACTCGATAACGTCAGCTCTGTCATTGCTAGTAGCCTGTCGAAATTGAGCTCGCACACGTACGTAGGCTCAAATCAAATGCTTTTGTGAGCGGGAATGGCTTGTTTGTGTCACTCACGCCAGGATTATAGTAGCTACTGCCTGCTTTTCTCGCTCTTCGGTTTATTTATATTCTCTCCCTCTCAGAAGCGCCTGGCTTAGCCTGCAATGGATATATTCATTCTTGCTCGCTCATTGGATTTATAAACTCTTGGGGAGCCCTGGATCAGCTGCAAGTAAGTGAAGACAGTGTGAACAACCGGCCTGCCAGTAAAAAATGGAGAATAATGCAAGTAAGGAGAGGTGTTTATATTCTCTCTCGCTCGGAAGCTCCTGGCTCAGCCTGCAATGGATATATTCATTCTTGATTGCTCGTTGGATTTTTTTCTTGTTTTCCCCACTGTAGTGTAATCTCAGAATTGGTATATCTGAGTTGTAAGGGTTGGGAAGGTGTGCGGGGGACTTGCTCCCCTGGAAAAAAAAACACTGTTTGTATTTTTGTAGCTTTAGATGAAACATTCCATTGGTGTAAAGTTGTCAAAGGAATTTTAGTTGATGTAAGAGACCTTCAACATTTTCCATCCATCATTCTAACATCAGGACACTGTACCATGCATTATTTCTTTTCTTTTCTTTCAGTGGATATGTGTGTGTATGTTTGTATGTGTATTTGCTGTAGACAAATGCACATATCCTTTGGTCCTGCAGTCCATCATAGGTTGCTCGTTTTTTCTTCAGGACTAAAAGACTAAAACTGCTATCAAATACCCTCTGATGCATGCATGTTTTACAGCTGATCTTTCATTTCTGAGTGTGATGTATATATATATATATATATATATATATATATATATATATATATATATATATATATATATATATATATATATATATATATATATATATATATATATATATATATATATATTTTATTTTTTTACTTCGGGAAAGAGTTTTACCAGGGCTATCATGGTGTGTTGAGGTTTATTTGGGATACGGGAGTGACTTAAGTTCACATGGAGGGCGGTAGATTTGTTGAAAGCTGTAATGTAAGTAACTGGAAACTGCATAACATTTAATTTGGTTTTCATTTAATTGGACATTTTATTGTACTACTTAGGATAGCTATAGAGAGTATTTCACCACCATGCTGTACAAAATAAAAGAAAAGTAGATAACATTTTGTCCATTTTTGTTAAACTGTGTTCTTTGTGGTGTCATTATTATCTGTGAGGGCTATGGGATCTTTGTGTGTGTGTGTGCATGTGTGTGTGTGTGTGTGTGTGTGTGTGTGTGTGTGTGTGTGTGTGTGTGTGTGTGTGTGTGTGTACATTTTGCTACAGAGTCACTCCCTGGCATTGTCAGGGTACTACATAGCAGGTAGAGCTAGTTAGTGGTGAAAGTGTTTCTTTTCTTTATGAAAGCATGAGGGCAGCTGATAGCAATATGAATGAAAATCATGTTACCCATTGATGTATGTAGTCTATAAGTTGGGTTTGTCATGAAGTCACAATTCAAATAAAAGAATGACACAATTATTGTAGCTTTGCCCAGGTTTTTTGTGCTAAGAGGTTGAGAGCTGTGGTGATAAGTGAGAAATTAATTCACTAAATGATAGCCATTAAGTTTAAGTCTTCCTATTTTTCAGAAGGCTGATGATTTGGCATAGTGGTATGTTTTTCTGACTGCAGTGCATATGGTCCTGGGTTCAAAACTTGCCAGTGAAATGTATGGTGGTAATACAACATTTTATTCTAGCAACTTAACAAAATTATACAAGCAATGTTTAAAATGTGTCCCTGGTTTATGACCTCTTGTCGTCCCCCCCAAAAAAATGAAATTGAAAATAAGAGTGAGATGCTGTGCAAGATGCCTATGGCTTACACTATTATAATTCTATTTATAGTGTGGGTGTGGAGGTAGACTTTTATGATGGAAATGTTCTGAATTCGGCAGATTTGTCATTATTGTTTCATTGCTTACAGTACAGCCTACTGGAAAAATGTTCAAACAATAAATTTAAAATGTGCTCTAACAAGTGTGTTGTATTATACAAAGAATATAATTTAAAAGAAGTGTGTTGTATTATACAAGGAATATAATTTAATAAAGTCAGGGAGGTCTATCAAAAAAAAAGAACACATGTATGTTTCTTGCTTTGTGTGCAAGGGGCTTGGTCTAGTGTGTATTGTGGGAGCACTTGCAGCATGACTTAGCCCTTTGAAAGAGATGGTTCCATGTTCTGAAGATTCTACTGTGTTTCCCAGTTCTGTAACTCATGCATCATGCCTTTTTTATTAATTGGGCTGTTCCAGTCCATGATATATAAAATATAATATACATATCTGTAAAATCTAGGTTGGATTTTGTAGAAACAGAGTTCACCATGTAAATGTTAAATGTACACACCAAGGCTCCTGCAATGTTACTGTCCTTCTCTTTCTGACTTCATCTCTGTAGTAGGGCCCTCCTATTATATAGTTTGGTTAGCCTATAATTCTACTTTAAAGGGTTGCTCTTAAATCTTTCACTGTATTTGCATGTACAAGAGAAACATTTTATGTTGTTGTTATACAGGAAGTTAAAGAAATCACTGAAAGTGTCATGGAGACATTGAAATAATTTATTATAGGAAGTGTGACTGCCAAATAAATTGTGTTAAGCTGAAGTCACCCATAATATCATTAGTAGGCATAACAAATGCTTTCTCTATATCAGTAAGGTATCCTTCAAATTCTTTCAGGGTCATACAAAGGCTGTAGCAACAGTCTTCTACAATGCTGTTATTGTTGCTGACTTTACTTCCTGTTTGCTGGACAGCTATGCCTTTACACTCATAAAACAATGTTGCATGGGTACAGATCTTCCTTATATAACCTAGGAAGCTTTTGCCATAAACGAATGTCCAGTTAGGTTTCACATCTAAGAAATACGCACAAATGTGGCTAATACTGGGACCATCAACCAAAGCCTTATTTTCTCATATGGAGGGCAAAGTCAGGCTGTATCCAGTGGCTCTTTCTTCTCCTGGCTTCTTATGAAGGACTTTCTTTTTCCAGATATTTACAAAGTAGAAGTTATAGACCAGTGGCACAACATTCATGCATGGATAGCTTCTTTTCGACTGATTTACTTGTACCTATTAGGCTAAATCAGTTAGTTGTAAAGAGCCTATACCCAATATGGACTCACTCTTCAAGACATGAGTTATAAAATGTGCATTTCATGTTAAAATAGGGGCCATGTTAAATTTGGAATTATATTTAAATATATATTTGTCATTGTCAGCCCTGATTTATACTGGTGGTAAAGTGAAGTAGCATTAACTAACCGGAATAATGAAAAAGGAAATAAAAGTTTATGGAAAAATATAATATCACTGGCACACAGGTGGTTAAGTTATTCACAACTATGATAGGATGCAGGCAGGGTTAATGGAGCAAATAACATAAAGGAAATGTGCAGTGAGAGAAAAGAAAGAGGAAGGCATCACACTGGAGGATAAAAGACAGAAGAAACACAAACGAAGGCAAGGAAGGAGAAAGATATCACAAGGGACAGCAAATGAGTTACAGAAAAAATACAGTGGGAGGACAAGAGGTATAGGATGACATCACAAGGGCTGTTGATGTGTTAGTAACTAGTAATGTCCATGACATGTTCAGTGGTCTGTAATGACTTTGAATTATCTATCACTGTACTCAGACTGATTTGAATACCAATCAGTCTAAGTGGAAATAGGTGGCTGACTTTAAGAGCATCAGGTAACTGGCATGTCTCTCAACATATTCTGGGGAGGTGTCACATTTACATTGTTTGGAAGAAGGCTTTGGGGAATTAGGGAATTCTGCCAGCCTTCTCTGAGAATTGCGGATGTTTATATGAAAATAATTTATTTGAGAAACAGTTACCATGGATAAAGGGGCACTGGCAGACATTCATTCACAAAGACAGCGGTGAACAATAGCCATGTGTGTGTTAGCCCAAAGTCTCAACAGTATTGGTAGCTTAAGTAGCTTATGTACTGTCATGTCTGGACTTGAATGTTGGAAGCCAATTTCTACAATAGCAGTGCATATTCCCTTTGTACTCTTGGGACCTAGTTCTATTAAGTGAAGTAATCATTAAAATAGATGTGTGGGTACTTTATTGCTATTACCTCTCCCTTAGTTGGTGACCCTGCTAGACCCAGGTATGTACACATAGTGGATCACTACATAGATAATGAATCCCAGTGACATCATCAAACATGCCCCTTGTTTTTTTGTTATTTAAGTGATGATGGCGCTATCATTCTGAGAATGAATCTTTTAATTTTGGTCAAAATTATATTTTTATTGTAAAATTTGTTCATAGCATGGTTCTACCAAGTGGGTTTGTTTCTTGGTTAGCCCTGTGTTTGTTCATCTATGCAACTGTTTACATGCTGTTGTAGTTTGGCGTTTTATGCTTCGGCATATTCATTAGATTTGACCAGTTTTGGTTAGAATTTGAAGCTTGCCAATTAATCATATAGGAGTAGGTAGCTTGTCTTTGAGAAATCTGTAAAGGCACCATGGGTGGAAGGGATCTTTGGTTTCAGTTTTATTTAGAGGACGATGGCTTTATAGTAAGACCTAACATGTGTGGGTACTCTGACTAATTGTTCCACAGTGTTTGTATGGACAAAGTCCAGAAATCTCTGTGTTTGTGCACTAGCAGATTTCCTAGTGTATACTTGAATAGCTTAGATTATCTAGGAAAATGGTATTGGGTTTAATACTGATTACCCTAGTTCCTGTAGATAAGTGTTGTAGCTTTCTTTGGTCATCGAGGGAGTTCTGTAGCTTGCTAATATATAGTACTAGACCTTTTTTTTGTTCTTATTTAGTCTTCTAACATTGTGCACTGCTACCTACATGCAGCCCTGATGTTGTCTGTGCTAGTAGATGTCAGAGGCTGACATTGCTTAAACAAAGGCACTCTGGTGGTAGAGAACTTTTGTCCAATATAGTGCAGGGCATCGCTATCCAAATAGGTAGGATTGGAAATCATTTCCTTTCAACCTGCCACATACTCCCCCCTCCCAAATGACACCAATTACTAAGTCAGTTGTTAAACTCCATTACTTTTCTTGATATAGTGGCACCATTTTTGGAGATGGCAGGATGCTGGTCAAGACTAGTATTATACTATCTGAGGCCACATATTCAGAGAGATTCAAAGAGTTTCATTGTGTCTCCTTTTATATAATCCAAAAATGTATCCCTCAAATCATGTACTCCCATGTTCACAATGATTATGTCATATATGTACCTAGGGTGAATGGACATGAGTGCTCTGGTGACTTGTCAAAGCCTAACATCAAGGAAAACAGCTATATGTGTGGGTACCTCAGTATGAAGTCTCTTATGACTAAGGCATTACCATGAATAGTGGTATGTTCAGATAACTTTAAGAGCTATTGCCTGTAAGATAAGAAACATCTTATTTCAGTGCTAGGGCAATATAGTACTATATGTGCAGTTGGCACGTAAGTAATGCTGAAGAGTTTGCTTAACCACCTTTCATCTTGGAGATTTTTGTGGTTTGGAAAAACATTTTTTAAATTCCTCTTAGATATAGATATAGATATGAAGTAATTTTGACAGTCCATCTAGCAGGAACTTTAAGGGTTACTGTCTTTAACAATAGAGTGCTGTTAAAGCCATACTGCAGCACTGAAAAAAAATCCAATTTTGCCAGACAAGACATGTAGCTGATTTTCAGCAAATATAGATTAAAGCTTTGGAGTTAAACATTAATTGCAGGAGTGAACATTTGTAGAAATACACTTATCTACATAACACTTGAAAAACAGCAAGCTTGATCAAAAATGTTATTTAAAGAACCACTATAATGGAGAGCAATGGAAGTTTCTCAACTACTTAATGCTGGAGCCAGTCTGTGGCCCTGAGCTAATGTTACTTTTAGGTGGAGTAATCTATCAGACTGGGAGCAATTATGCTCATTTTACCTTTTGTTTGTCTACATTCACTTCTCCTTAGTTACTCATTATTGCTTTCTTTGAAACAGAGGAGGAACTAGTGATTGTTTCTTTGAGGTAACGCTTTTGGTTTGTCTTCCTGCTTTATCCTACCACTACTAGCATTTTACTAATTTTTGTTTACTTTGTTAGTAATACCATTTCAAATCTAAGTTTCTTACTCAAACTGAACACAATCATAAACTTAAATTTTCTACAGGGAACATAAACTTCTATTTATCAGTAAACATGTGAACTCTGTTTCAGACACACACACACACACACACACACACACACACACACACACATCTATATATATATATATATATATATATATATATATATATATATATATATATATATATATAAAACTATAGATGTATTTATAACTATATATATATATATATATATATATATATATAGACATATATGAGACACTAGTTAATTTATTTGTTTCTAGTTTATTCTATATTTTACTTTTCATATTTGTCACTAGTCCCTCTCTAGTATAGATGATGAACAAGCGGGAGCAGTTGTTTATATGCTTTATTGTACAGAAACACATCAGAATGGACATCAGCTTTACAAAATATAAACAAACTGATTGACAGACTACACAGATTATCATCAGACTGATAAAAGTATAGATGATTTAGATGATAGCTTTGTTTATTGTCTCAGATGTTGAATTTGATGAACATATGGATGTCAATGCATACTGCGTTTTAAACACAGAAAATGTGGTACATAGGAGAACATTTATACCACCTGTTAGGCAGAATTTTTCTGCTGCCTTGAATTTTGTTATTGAACAAAGGCTGGAGAAATTTGATAAAAGGTCAGTTAGTTATAATATGATGAAAGGTGAATGGGAAGCCTTACTGGATCTGAGTAAGGATAGAACCTTAATATTCAAACCAGCAGATAAAGGCAACAAAGTAGTAGTGATGAATTGTCAACAATATGAAAAAATGTGTTATGACCATCTAAATAACAATAGCATTTATGCTAGAAGTGATATGGAAAGTTATAATAAAGCAACCCTGGAATATCAGAAATTATTAGACAAGGGACACAGACTTGGTTATTTTGTTAAAAGTGATAGAGAAAGTAAATTTAGTCTCAAAGATTGTGATTTAGCTACATTTTATTCTCTTCTGAAGTTACATAAATGTTTGGCTCTAAATAAAGGACAGCCAGTAGTAGCAGCATGTAAATATTTTCTGCGTAATTTGGGTATTTTTTAAAATTGCTATCTCTTACCAATAATTCAAGGTAATTCTTCCTATATTCAAGATATGTAAGACTTTTTATGGAAAGTTATAGATGTTTGTTGGGAGGAAGACATGTATTGGATCACCTTAGATATGGTAAACCTATATACTAATATTCAGTATGAACATGATATAGAGGCTCTGTATCAGTTCTTAAGTGACTCTCCTATGCCTGTTTTTACTATTGCGATTTTTTTTTTTGAAGAATAATTTCTTTAGTTTTAATAATGAAGTTTTTTTTATCAAAAACAGGGCACTGGAATAGGGGCACCATTTGCCTCCATCTATGCAAACATTGTGATGGCAAAATTTGAACTGGACTATATATATATATATATATATATGGGTCTACCTGACAACGTCGACAAGCCACAACATCGACAACCAGTTTACCGACACCACATAACCGACAGTCCACAAGATCGAAAAGCCACAACATCGACAACCATTTTACCGACAGCACAGACTTGGTTATTTTGTTAAAAGTGATAGAAAGTAAATTTTAGTCTCAAAGATTGTGATTTAGCTACATTTTATTCTCTTCTGAAGTTAAGCATAAATGTTTGGCTCTAAATAAAGGACGCCAGTAGTAGCAGCATGTAAAATATTTTCATATGCTAATTTGGGTATTTTTTAAAATTGCTATCTCTTACCAATAATTCAAGGTAATTCTTCCTATATTCAAGATATGTAAGACTTTTTATGGAAAGTTATAGATGTTTGTTGGGAGAAAGACATGTATTGGATCACCTTAGATATGGTAAACCTATATACTAATATTCAGTATGAACATGATATAGAGGCTGTGTATCAGTTCTTAAGTGACTCTCCTATGCCTGTTTTTATTATTGCGATTTTTTTTTTTGAAGAATAATTTCTTTAGTTTTAATAATGAAGTTTTTTTTATCAAAAACAGGGCACTGCAATAGGGGCACCATTTGCCCCCATCTATGCAAACATTGTGATGGCAAAATTTGAACTGGACTATATATATATATATATATATATATATATATATATATATATATATATATATATATATATATATATATATATATATATATATATATATATATATATATATATATATATATATATATATATATATACATGGTTTTTATGTTAAACTTGTGGTTAAGTATTTTCGTTTTATTGATGATTTTTTTTTTTTATGTAAAGGAGGTCAAGATTTGGTGGAAAAGTTTATTAGCAATTTACATGTGAATAGATTTCATTTTAGTTTTGATAGAGTGCAAGTAGTAAAGAAAGTGAATTTTTTAGATGTTATTTTAACTGTATCTGTCGAATCAAGAAAGGTAATAACTTCCGTTTATAGAAAATTTTGTAGAAATAATTTGTATTTACATGGTTCCAGTTGTCACCCTGATCATATACTTACGGCACTTCTTTATGAGGAGTTTTCTATGCTAAATAAATTATGCACTTATGATAATGATTTTTTGGATAAAGCGTATAGAACTTTTTGTATGTTTATGAGTAGAGATTATTTTATTAATGATATCCAGAAGGCATTACAATGTGCATTATTTGAAAGGAAGCATATTCAAGATCTACTGAAATTTTAATATGAGTAATGGAAATGTTATTACTAGTTGATTTTATTGTAATGACAATTGGAATCAGATTAATAATATTGATATAAATAGGAAATATATTTATTTTGGAACCACATATGTGTTGAGTGAACAGATAGTACAAGTTAAATATTATTGCCCCATGCTATTCACAGACAGTCAATTGTGAAATTTGATTGGTAAATATCCATGTATATCATATAAGAAGGATATGAATATATCTAATTTTGTAGTACACAAGCACTTTACTTTTCCTATTCCATGTACTGGGTTAGTTATGGTGGGTTATAAAGGTACATATAGTTGTAGAAAATGTTCCATATGTCCATTAGTTTAGACTACTTCTGTAAGATTAGTAATATTTATTTTAACCCTGTACAGATATTTGATTGTAATAATCAAGGTGTAATTTAAACTTTACAATGTCCTTGTAAGTTGTTTTATATTGGTGAAAGCCAGAGGGCTTTTAAAGTTAGATTACAAGGACATGTTAGAAACATTAAGCATGTTTGTCTAGAAAGCCCACTGGCAATTCACTTTAAGGATTTTCATAATAGTGATGCTTCTCTGTTTTGGGGTTGTATTTTAGAACAAGTAAAGTTATTTATTGGAGAAGGCAGAAGTTTTAAAGAGAAATTGTTATACAAGGAGACTGTTTAATTTTTTTTTAAATTCAATAATTTAAGCCCTAAAGGGTTAAACAAAGATTGTAATCGGAGATATATTGTATAAGTGATGTGTTAATGTGTTGATTGCTTGATGAAGTTGACTATTTATATGTTTCTTTTTGGATGGCTTTTTGTACTTCAGTGAAGGCATTCTGCCGAGGTGCTAGAGAATGCAATAAATTCATGTTTTAGGTCTGCAGCTGTTGTTTTCATTATTTGTTCTTTGTTTTGGTGGTTTTACGATAACATTGCAATTTGAACCTGTGTCAACTTTGAGCTCTATGGGTCTTCCATTTATCAGAACTTTACAAAATACTTCATTCTTTGCCCATAAATCTATTTCCTTGACTGCTTCCTGAAGCACAGACACACCATCAACGTAATAAGTAGGGTCAAAGCTTTCTAATTTAACAACTTGTCTCTTGGAATGTATCCTTTTAATAAAATAATGTGTCCCTTGTGATTTACAAAACCTTTTGAAATGATTCCATTACTGCATTTATGACATTTCTGACCAAAAGCTAAACATTTTTCTCTTTTTGACTCATGATTTCCACCACAATTATGACAGTTAAGAATAAAACGTTGGGGGGGGGGTCCATTCTTTGAGTTTGTAGGCATACTTTTCTGCTTCACTGAGACGGTGCGATTTTCAGAGTACACCTTGGAACTTGCTAGAAATGTACAGGGTTTCCCAGGGAGTGTTGCAAGGTTTATAGTTACTGCCATCTGCTTGGGTCTGTTTCTTTTAAACATGTGCTGCATACTATCAACATAGGGCTTAAAAGTTACTGGAAGCATGTATCTCCCATTTGTAAGCATATTTGTCTGCTTTTCTGTAACCTCATATATCTAACAAGTCTCATTGGCCTTATTCAAAGGTAAATCACTGTCACAAAGCAAAGTCTTTCTCACGGTATCATCTTTAATACCACACCCAAGTCTGCCTTTTATCAGCTCATCCCCTAAATCACCAAATCTGCATGTTTTCACTTTGTTTTTCAAACCAGTTATATATGCTGTCAAAGTTTCACATGACTTTTGAACCTTTATCTAAAATAAGTATATATTTTAACTGTGGAGCTTTCCTCCCCGGGCTTCCACTGAAAATGGACCTACATCCAGTCGGACACTCCCGGTCAACAAATGTAAACAAATAAATAAATAAAATAAATAAGTGCCTTTCCATTGTAATATTCCTTTGGGGGTTTCTCATTTCTCTAAATTTACGTTTTAAGCACTCGGGGTCTTCCCTTGAATCAGCCAGTACAACTATATGATGGTTTTCCCCCTCTACTGCAAATACAGCAGGTGTATACACAAATGAGTGCTCTCTTTTAATGGCTTCTGAACCAGCTAAATTCAGCAGAATAAATGACTTTGTATGGTCATATTTATCAGAAAGTGCAGCCTGTATGAAAATATTGTACTCTTCCTCAAATTCTCTCCAGTTCTCTACAGTATTATTGTCAAACACAAGTGAACCTAGTTTTCGAAATCCATCTGCCGTGCCAACAAATTATGCCCAAACACACGGTAATAATATGGCCCTTGTAGTTACATATGAACAAGCTGCTGCATACACCTGTAATAACATTGAAATGTACAATAAACTCTTTGAAATACTGTACTTTGAGAAATATACTTTGAAATGGCTATACTTTGTGAAATAATTGTATTTTAATACTGCACAAACATGCAAGCACTTCATACACTTTAGACAACTTGAATAGCTTTGATTAATGTGAAAACGTAGTGCTTAGTGAAAAAATGCAGTTTCCCTTATTTTTATACATTTTATGTGATTCAGACTTTATTTCAAATATTTTCCTATTTATTTAGAATATTTCTATTAATATGTCACAGTTTTGGATATTTCTGTTACTTACAAATTCATTTAGAGGATTCTAAATACCTTGGTTCATATCTTACGAATAAGAAGCCATTTGAGCAAGTTTTAATACCTAAAATTCATTTGTTACCTGTTTTGTGATCTATACGTGCAGTAGGGATGATTCACTACTGCATATTCCTCCAATCTTAACTGAGTGCATCTCAGTCTCGAATCTGGAGAATCTGGATCCCACTTCTGACACCATGCTACTCGTCTCTCTCTAGCATAGATGATGAACAGTTGAGGAAGTTCATTTATATGTTTTATTACATAGAAACACATCAGGATGTACAGCAGGAGTATCTACAATATTCTTTATTTTTTCCTCCTTTTACAGAATTTTTCCTTTTACTTGTTCTTTCCTCCGTTTACTCATTATTTGTTCTTCACATTACTTTTCTTATTCTTCCTTTCAAATTCACATTTTGCTCTTTTAAATTGACACCCTAACTTTAGTTTCAGTGCTGCATGGCAGTGGAATAGAAACTGCTATTGTCTGACTAGCTTATACTTAATAAAGAGGTTTACATCTGCACATTGTGTTAACATTAACATCATATAATTACTTTATGTGTGAGTTAAAATATAGCTACTTCCTTTTTCAGAAGATTCACAGAAGATTTATTGGATTAGCAAAGTTAAGCCCTGGGTTTCAGAAAGGTTTATGTGAAAACTTTACTTCCAAAGGTTTCCATATCATAGCAAGCGTGAGAAATTCAGAGACTGCTCTTCTGCATAGCCATAGCATGGAAAGCGGCCTTGCTGGGAATGCCCGGCAGTCTTGGTGAGCAGCTAATGCTATTTAGACATGAGCTCATCACAGGAAATGAGACTCATGCATGCTTTTGTGTGAAGAGATATAATTAGTTGAATTTTTAACATGTGATTTGTACTTTATTTATGCAAATGGTCCATTTTGCATTTCATGTTTCTTGCTATTTTCCGATAAAGTTCAGGTGACTTCATAAAATAAGAAAAAGTTAACAATCTATGAGTTACAAGAGTCTGTGGAGGGGTTGTTCATAAAGAATGATAACGTGACCTCACTGTGAAAAATAGTGCATTCAAAGTTACATGATGCATTCAGTTGAATTTGATATGTATAAGTGCTGCATAATAAAGCAGAATAATAGAAAAATGGCAGTCGCCACTCAAGTGAGGACATCACACTATGAATGATAACATGACTGTGGACCATCACCATGTAGGTCACATACCCAAAATGATGTGTGCTCACACACACATATCAAATTGTCAATTACAGGGAGACTGTCAGTAGGAAGGAGGTTAAGGATGTGGCAGCTAAAGTAGACTCAAAAAAAATTTAAAACAGATAAAAACTGTCAGGGGAGGTAATAATGCAAAAGAGGGAGCCACAATGAAGAGATGCTACTATTCAAATGGTAGACAACTGGTGAATAGGTATATTGGACAACACACAGGAAGAATGAGTGATGCACAAGTAAGAGGAATGCAATGACTGTGGATAGAGCGAGCTGAGGACAGCCTACCAAGCCATCAGGGATAGAAACCTGCCATGGCATCAGTCACTTCAATGTATAACAAAAGGGGAGCGTCCAGCTCTGGTAGCCCAGTGTTTGAGGCTGAGCAGCTCCACATCTCTAGCTGTCGCATCAGGAGGCATTCCAAAGTGCAATAAATGTACAGAGCTGTCAGTCCACCTCAGTGCTCAACAGCTGCTGTACTTTATATCAGGTGACACAGGAGGGCATCTGCATGTGCTTTCTGATGTGAAGCCTATACCAACCCCATAAAAGTAGCACCAGGGGCTGCCAGTGATTCTTCCATGCAGACAAGCAGGCCTGGGGGTTGCTGAGGACCCAGAGTTTGGTACTATGGCCTGTATAGGGGTTGACAGCTACTACCTCAACACTGTCTGCTCCTTGCTTGATCCTGAACCCAAAATGAAAATAAATGTAGTTGACACATAAAAAAAGCAAATCATAATTAAAAGATGCAAATTACAGAAAGAGAGCAGTTCAAAGATACTGCTGTCTTTAGGTTGTGATTTACTTTATCAAGAAGCAGAGCATTTTATGCATATATATATATATCTCAGTGGCAGGAGAATATCATCAGGGAATATGTATGTCAGTATCACAGATGTACCGAAAGGTAACACACTGTATGGATGGGAACCAGTGTGCATGGGCAATGAGCAAGGAAGCAATGACAAAATCCTTAATCTAAGAAAACATGTTCACTACACTGAAAAACAGGGTATTTAAAGTTGTCATTCACACCAAGGCAAATGCAGGGAATTGAAAACAGGTTATTACAGCAACACAGATAACATGCTCAAAACTAACAATCCTATTCAATGGTGCAATACTGAAATGAAAAAAAAATGTTGCTGTGTACAAGTTACGTACAGTCGTTATGCACATGACAAATGCAGGGATAACAGGCACGGTATAAGACAATATTATAACAGGATGGCAAATAGCAATCTGGAAAGCCAATGAAGGCCAAGATAATGGTAACGTAATACAATGTAGAAAGTGCTGTGGTAACCAGAAAACACAGAAACAGTAATGGTTGCAGAACAGCACAGGAGAGTCTGGCCTGCCTCCTTTGATGCAATTTCTTCCTCTGCTGCAAAACAGAAAAATACATTAGTAAGCACAGCATAATCAAGGCAGCAGAAAGTGGCTATTCTGTCAGGTCTCCTATATGACTCAACAAGAATTACTGTAGCATGGAAGCTGTTTCTTCCTAACGTTTTTTTCTTCCCATTGACATTGAAAGGTTTGATGGTGCTTCTTATGGGCCCAAAAAACGGGCAAGACAACTAACATACTTGTTAGGTTTAGATGCAGGTAGGCCATGCAAGACTATGTAGCTGTACCTACTACTGGACAGCTACAGTGACAGTAAAATAAAGACTTACTGTGCCGTAAGAATTGGTGGAAGGTACAGTGCATGTAGATCACAGAATACAGTGTCACAGCATTTATTTCATAGCATTGCACAAAACTGTACTAACCATGGATCTATATCATATAATCGAAAGTTGACAATGTCTAATGTGCTAAACAGCGAAAATGCCGGAACTCAAACTCCTTATTGTGGTCCCTCCACACCCCCTGATAAATATATATTCCAGCTCTGAGATCACACTACAGTGAGGAAAGGGCAAATATTCCGATCTTCACTGTACTGCAATCTCAATAACAGAACTTCGAGTTCCGGCATCTTCTCTCTTTAGAGCATTCGACATTGTCGATTTTTGATTATATGATATAGACCCCTAACTCCAGGGTTGGTACCGATAGTGAGTTAGTAAGTGATAGCTAAAATAGATAGTCTTAAATAATAACAATGATCAATGTGGGGGTACCCACTGGAGTATTGAAGCTGTCTTGTCAACAAAAAGATGGCAATGCATGGAAAAAAATAACCCTAAAGGAGACTGATATTGTACTGTAGGTCCTTTACAACCATTGCAGGAAAATCCTAGAGAAGGATAAAGCAGACATGGCCTTCTATGAGCAGATACACCAGGAACTGATGCAGTAAATAAATGCTGTGGTTGAATACAACTGCATGGTGCTGTAAGTGTCATAAATCCTATGAAATGATAAGTAGGTTGTTGCCATCATACCTTATGAATGATGCCTGATGACTATCCTCTTTATATTTCTGTATTTTCCTTACCCTAAACTCATATATGTTCATAGGTTCATAGGTAGGTACTAGACTATCTGCCTGAAGGCATTTATAAACCTAGCCAGAATGTGTTGGCTTTTGCAGGCCCCCTTAGATTAGTTCAATGCGCTTCTGTCCAGCAGAGCCACTGAAGTGATCCCTGGGGTAAACATTATGTTTCCCATCCACTCGTCAAGGATTCTCTTGAAGAGTGTTAGCGAGGAGCTCTGCCTGATGTAGATTGGAATCTTGTTCCAGAGCATGGGAAGTCTCTGGGACAGGAATCTATCTCTCCAGCACATCCTATTTATTGTTGTGGTGAGGTTTAGATACCTGGAGCATGTGGCTTGAGGGGATATGGTTTTCTTTAGGTGGAGCATGTCCATCAATTCTGGGTTGGACATGGCCTTGTATGTCAGGCAGAGATCACCTCTGAGTAGGCGGTGTGCGACCGAGTACAGCTGGAATTTCTTCAGTCAAGCTGCATAGGGCATCTGCTTGAGGCCAGTGATCCTCTTGGTGAGGTACTTCTGTGGTCTTTCCAGTTGTTGCAGGTGTCTTTTAAGGTACATCCCAAATGGGGCATTGTACTCTATGATGGGTCTGATGAGTGATGCGTAGAGGGGCCCAATGACCTCTTTTGATCTGGATGTAAACCCTTTTGTGGTTAGGTTGTTCACATAGAAGGATTTTCTAACCACTTTGGCAATGTGATTATCAAAGGAGAGGTTACTATCTACTTGGGTCCCCAGATCCCTTATTACGTCTTCCGTATTTAGGGGCTACCACCTATGTGGTGGTTTGTGGGTACTTTGTTTTTTCCAAAGAGGATGACTATGCACTTTTTGGCATTTAGCTTGAGGCCATGGCTTTGACATCAGGTATCTGTCTCAATGAGACCCTTTTGGAGTATGTCTGTGCCAGCCAGAGAGTCAATTATAGCTCTTAGTTTGCAGTCATCTGCAAACTTGGTCAGCCATAGTCCTCCTGTGCTTGCCTATACCTCTGAGAAGTATATGCCAAACAGGAGGGGTCCTAGGACTGAGACCTGGGGAATTCCACTTGTAACCGGTTTAGAGTCAGACCTAGCTCCCACAACTCTTATCATGTGGGTTCTGTCCGGTAGCCAGTTGGAAACCCATCTCGTGATGTAGGGGTTTATGTTCAGGCTGGTGAGCTTGTCTATAATACCTGAGTGGGGAATGGTGTTGAAGGCCTTTGTGAGGTCTAGGCAGGCTGTGTGGACCACCTTTCCCTCCTCTATAACCTTAGTAACTGTCTCAAAGAAGTCCACCAGGTTTAGGAGGCAAGATCTGCCCTTAACAAAGCCAAACTGGGTAGGGTGCAGACCAAGCTAGTCAGGCTTATAGGGTGGTAGTTCCGAGGGTCCGTTGTGGCTCCACCTTTGTGGAGCAGAATAACCATTGCTTTGCATCACTCTGTGGGCATGTAGCCTGTCGAGAGACTGAGTTTAAACAGTGTGTTTAGGTGAGGGGTTAGTTCATCATTTAGCTCGTGTAGGGTGCAGCCTGGGACACCATCCGGTCCCACTGATGCTGTGTTTTTGGCTATGGAGAGGGCTGTTTTAACCTGAGTGTCTGTGATTTGAGGGGCACTACATTCTTCTGGTATAGTTATGGGCCCTTTTGGGGGTGAGAGGGGGGTGAAGTTTGCACTGAACCTGTCTGCCAGTATGTTGGCTATATCAGTTAGTTCAGTGTATTTTGTGTCATTCTGCACTAACTCCGAGCAGATCTGAGAATTGCCACTTAGATTCTTGACATAGCTAAAGAATGCCTTGTGGTTATCTTTGGAGTCCATGGCAATTTTTCTCTTAAAGCTACCCTTGGATAATTTTATGAGGGAATGTAGTTTCTTGCTGATACTGATCAGGGATGTCTTCCCTTCTTGGGATTTTACACTTTTCTGTACTAGCTTCCTCCTTCTATTGTATAGCTTGTTTATGGCAGGGGTCCACCAGACTGGTTTCCTTTTCTTGGAGGAGTGAGTCTTGATTTTGTTTGGGATAGCACAATCCATGCATTCTTGTAAGAGCCCGTAGAGTGCAGTAGTAAAGGATTTTGTAGCTTGGACAGCGTTATCCTTTAGCATGGGGGCTTTGAAACTTCCCACCTCGGTCTTAAGTAACGTGAAGTTTGCTTTTGAAAAGTTTTTCACGGTGGCTTCTTTGACCGGGGGTGGTGGCGGAATGTGGATATCCAGAGTGATTCATTTATGGTCAGATCTAACCAGTGAGGGGTTGACCTCTGGTGTGGAACACTGATCTCCCATGTTGGTGATGACGAGGTCCAATATGTTGTCACCTCTGGTGGGGGTGTTGACCAGTTGATCCAGGGTGTTTGAGTTTATAAATTCTAGCAAATGTTGGGCAAGGGAGTTTGTACCCCAGTTAATGTTTGGGTAATTGAAATCACCCAATATCAGGGTGTTTGGTAGGACCTTTATGTTTCCCAGTGTTTCCAGGAATGCGAAGTGGAGGTCCTGGAACATGGTGGGTGATCTGTAGCAAGCTGTAATTTGAATAGTAGTCTTGCCCGTTGTTAATTGCATATGGATGATCTCTGAAGCATCGTGCTGTGCCACTAACCTGGAGGTGCGGGTATCCTTGATGAATATGGATACTCCCCCGCCTTTTGTATTTTGGTCCGGGATTTGTGGCCAAAATGTATGGTATGAGTTGTAGCCTGGTAGTGCTGGGGTGCTCTCTGGAGCCTTAAACCAGGTTTCTGTTACTGCACATATATCGATTTTCTCCATACTGAGGAGTGCCTCAAGTGCATGTATTCTGAGGTTTAGACTTCTGGCACTGAGTAGCATTACCCTCAGTTTTTTGTTACTTGTGCTATTTACAGCAGTGGGTTTGTCTTTTGAGCCTTGCCTAAAAAGGCACTATGAGGGTGGCAAGAGCCTTGGCTAGTATTCGAAAACTTAAGGGTGACAGGTGCAAGCCATCTCTAGCGAAGCAGCGTGGCTTTTTGAACATGTCATCCCAGGCTGACAGACACTGGATCCCCTTTGAATGACACCAGAAGCTCAGCCAATTGTTGAAATTGATCATTTTTTCTCTATACCGTGGGATCATTCTTAGTGAGGGCAGGATGCTTCTCAGGGTCAGTGTCATACCGGCCTGGGCTACATGATCAGAGAGCTCCTCATGTAGTCCAAGAAAGTATGGCTCAGATCATTCACACCAACATGGACAATGACAGAGTCATATCTGTACTTGTTCTGGGGTGACCTGAGTGCTTGTGTTATATGACGGATCCTGGCACTTGACAGGCAGCTAACAGTAACCTTCTCCTTGTTCAGCCTAGTGAGTAGGACGTCAGTGTGCTTGCCTATAGAGTCACCTATTACTAGTGTGTTGGGTATGTTATTTTGCCTTAAGGGCTGTGATTGTGTGGCACACTGGTTTTGTGAAGTATGTGTTTCATGGTTTGTGTTGGCAGGAAGAGCTTGCTTGGCTGTCTGCTTTGGAGGTCTCTGTTGCTTTTGCAGATTTTAATTTAGAGCCTCCAGGAGTGTTTTCATGTATTTATGTGTTTTTTTTTTTTGCTGGTGCTGGTTTCATAGGTCTACGTGAGACTGATGCTGTGATGCAAGTAATTCCCTTCTCCTCCTGACTGCCTGGTCCAGTCTTGGGTTGAGAGAGCTTAGCCTCCAGTTTGGCTGTATAATTGCATCTCTCGCATGTATTAGTGTTTGGTGGAAGGAGGAGAGGGTTGTCTGTGTACATGAAGCAATTGTAACATTGCCTCAAAATGCCCAGATTCACCAGTTGGACCAGAGAGTACACCTGAAACTGCCCTTTGGACATGCCTGGATAGGCACAGTGAACTGTTTTACTGATTAGCTGGTAAGGTCGAATAGAGAGCCTTGTCCTTCTCTACAGTATACGGGGGTCTAGTGCTAAGGTTTATTAGTGCTTGCTATGAGTTTTGAGCAAGTAATGGGATGAGAAGTGAACGGTTTGAGTGCTTAAGTTGAAAGTTTGTCTAGTTCCAAGGGAAAAATTGAAGAGTAGACTTTGTGGAGCCTGGAATAGTTATACCCTAGCTAACCGGTGCTGTCCGGTGCACAAAACCACACAAATGTGGGTTTTATAGCAGGGAAATGAAAGAGAGAGAAATTAGCCCAAAATGGCCAATAAACTATTAATTTCTGGGCTGAAACCACTCCTCCAGGGACAGATAGGCTGCTCAAAGCTCCCTCTCTCACAGTGAACAGAGAAATGTCCTTCTATCCAAGTAAGGTATGGGCAAACAGAAACTTGCAACACAGCCCTGAATTCAGCACTAACCTGAAAACTGGACTGTACTAGCTTAGAAAGGCAGGAAATAAGTATATTCTTTTTTTTTTTTTTTTTTCAGAAAATAAAGCAGATACAATCAAAAAACACTTTAAATGCACAGAAATGGCTATCACACTTGAGTGTGTAGCCTACAACAGTTAAACAGGTAATTTAAACACAAAAACAACTTTGTTAAAGTGCAGGCAGTAAAATAAGTATAATATGTAGCTGAAACAAGCTTTTTGAATCACAGAAACTCTAGAAAATTGACATTGTAGGCGGAATTAGCTAAAGGCAGCAAGAAACTGCCGGAAAATGATACTTAATCACTCTAAAGTCTCTCTTTTGTCTCTCTACTGCTGTAGAACTCTGCAGGGCACCAGGCAGGAGCTTGCTGAGCTGTATACTAGTGCAAAAACCTCACAAAAGCTGGTTTTAGAGCAGAGAAATGAAAGAGATAGAAATTAGCCCAAAATGGCCAATAAACTACTAATTTCTGGGCTGAAATGCCTGGATAGGCACAGTAAACTGTTTTACTGATTGGCTGGTAAGGTCGAATAGAGAGCCTTGTCCTTCTCTACAGTGTATGGGGGTCTAGTGCTAAAGTTAATGCTTGCTATGAGTTTTGAGCAAGTACCGGGATGAGAAGTGAATGGTTTGAGTGCTTAAGTTGAAAGTTTGTCTAGTTCCAAGGGAAAAATTGAAGAGTAGACTTTGTGGAGCCTGGAATAGTTATACCCTAGCTAACCGGCGCTGTCCGGTGCACAAAACCACGCAAATGCGGGTTTTATACCAGGGAAATGAAAGAGAGAGAAATTAGCCCAAAATGGCCAATAAACTATTAATTTCTGGGCTGAAACCATTCCTCCAGGGCAGATAGGTTGCTCAAAGCTCCCTCTCTTACAGTGAACAGAGAAACTTCCTTCTATCCAAGTAAGGTATGGGCAAATACAGAAACTTGCAACACAGCCCTGAATTCAGCACTAACCTGAAAACGGGACTGTACTAGCTTAGAAAGGCAGGAAATAAGTATATTCTTTTGTTTTTGTTTTTTTTTGTTTTTTTTTCAGAAAATAAAGCAGATACAATCAAAAAACATTTTAAATGCACAGAAATGGCTATCACACTTGAGTGTGTAGCCTACAACAGTTAAACAGGTAATTTAAACACAAAAACAACTTTGTTAAATTGCAGACAGTAAAATATGTATAATATGTAGCTGAAACAAGCTTTTTGAATCACAGAAACTCTAGAAAATTGACATTGTAGGCAGAATTAGCTAAAGGCAGCAAGAAAATGCCGGAAAATGATACTTAATCACTCTAAAGTCACTCTTTTGTCTCTCTGCTGCTGTAGAACTTTGCAGGGCACCAGGCAGGAGCTTGCTGAGCTGTATACTAGTGCAAAAACCTCACAAAAGCGGGTTTTATAGCAGAGAAATGAAAGAGATAGAAATTAGCCCAAAATGGCCAATAAACTAATTTCTGGGCTGAAATGCTTGGATAGGCACAGTGAACTGTTTTACTGATTGGCTGGTAAGGTCGAATAGAGAGCCTTGTCCTTCTCTACAGTATATGGGGGTCTAGTGCTAAGGTTTATTAGTGCTTGCTATGAGTTTTGAGCAAGTACTGGGATGATAAATGAATGGTTTGAGTGCTTAAGTTGAAAGTTTGTCTAGTTTCAAGGGAAAAACTGAAGAGTAGACTTTGTGGTGCCTGGAATAGTTATACCCTAGCTAACCGGCGCTGCCCGGCGTGCAAAACCGCACAAATGCGGGTTTTATAACAGGGAAATGAAAGACAGAGAGAGAGAGAGAAATTAGCCCAAAATGGCCAATAAACTACTAATTTCTGGGCTGAAACCACTCCTCCAGGGACAGATAAGCTGCTCAAAGCTCCCTCTCTCACAGTGAACAGAGAAACTTCCTTCTATCCAAGTAAGGTATGGGCAAACACAGAAACTTGTAACACAGCCCTGAATTCAGCACTAACCTGAAAACTGGACTATACTAGCTTAGAAAGGTGGAATATGCAAAAAACAATTATGATATGTATAACTATTTATAGAGTTTTTTTGTGCCATCTAGTAAATCACTTTCCAGAATATGGTAGAGTCCCTCTAATGCCTTGCTCTCTACTATTATGACTGTTCTGTCTATTTTTATTTAACCATCCAGTATTCTTTCTTAGCCTGATCCATCTTTTCTATCCCTCCACTCTTTCCAGCACTTTTTCCTTCTTTTGATGAATTCATCTTCTTCTGCATTCCACTACCTGCTTTCCTTATGTACCTTTTTTCCATTTCTGGCTCAGCTGCTTATCTGTTCTATAGTATTTATGCATGCCATTTTGAGGTGCCGCCTTTCTTCTACAACACCACCTATTTCCTCTTCTTTCTGATGGGCTAGAACCCTGATTATTTGCTTGAATTCTTGCACTTTCACTCCAGTCAGTTTCCAGCTCATCTTCAGCCAAGTCTCTAGTGATCTTAGAGCCTTCTCTGACCACTGTTTGTGGGTGATTGTGTCCACCAGTGGTTTATGTTGTTGGCCAACTGTTTTTGCCCTTGCCTTATTAGGCGGAAGACTATCTGAGTTGTGAGTTGGCTAGTCTTGTATGCAATCTTGTGAATGTCTTTTTTGCTGAACCATGTGTTTGTTGTGATCAAGTCACTTAAAACTCATTACAGCTGAGTGCTCCTCCAGGCGTCTTATGCAGTTAACTCCTATTGCTCTTCTAGGCGTCAAATATTGATTTTTCATATTTGCATTAATAATTCCAAAACCATGTTACATACAAGGTACCAGGATATTTTGCCTTGAAGCATATGTGATGGCAAACACAACTGTATTGATATTTGACCTCTCTCAATGGGTATTTTCTAGAACTATAAGGTGATAACTTCATTTTTTAAAGGCTTAAGCTATGCCCACTGGGAGATAAAGGCACATAATCAAAAAAGCTGTACTAGAGGGAATGAGTTAATAGACAAAAGTCTAAAATGGCCTGTCCTTCCTTAGTTTTGTTGCCTCATCTATGTGGACCTAGATAGTTCTCATATCCTGTTCTGTCTATCCTAATATAAGCATTAAGGCAAACCATTATGAACACCATAACATGCAGTCCTACTTTATGTAGTAGGTCTTGCAACTGCTGTCTGAATGTATTGTTTTCCTCACCATTACAATCCTGTTATGAGACATGGACTGAGATTATGAACATTGCCCTATCTTTACAATGGAGTCTGATTGCCATGATTCTGTCACTAATTCTGATGACATCTCTTACTGTCTTTGGAAGACATTCCCTCACCCCAGTATCATTGCGATTTCCAGTCTGTCCTCCCCCTGAGTAGTAGACTCTGGATGCCAAACCAATTGGCTTTGCTGCACTGTCCTTCCATCTTAGCTCAAGGATAGACAAGATGTCCAGTCTCCTCATTGCCATCATGTGATCCACATGCAAGTTGTGTCTTGTCAGTTAACCTATTTATGTGTAGTAAACTTTATCTCATGTTTCTCAGGTTGATTTGTTTTATGTCCAGCATTCACTCAACAGAGCTATCTCAGGTAGCTCAGGCTGTGCAACTGGATACCAGCTGACCAGTAGCTTATTAACCCAAGGCCGTTGGGCTTTATGCTGACCACACACTGATCATCAAAGCAGATAGCCAACCTCACTATCATTAGCATGGGTCTCTGGCATTAATTACACTTGGCTTTTACAGTTACATGGTATATTTATTATTTATTTTATTGCTAATTGTTAACTGGGTAGGTCAACTGACCTATTGACCCTTCTGAGTGACAACATGGGTTCACAGAGCAGTTTGTATTAATTTTACAATGAAGAGATAATTTATAAAAATACTAATCATAAAAACAAAATAAATGCATATGACATCATAATGGGACTAAGCAATAGTCTGATCATTAATTAGAGTAAAAGGAATAGTACATGGCAAGAAACAAAGTAAATGCTTTAGGCATTAACCTATATAAAGAAGGCAAATGGAGGCATTAACTATTTTTGCAAAAATGGTTATGTGAGGATTCAGTGAGGAGATGCTCCTTAAGGACTTTTTTAAAGTTCTCACAGGGCTCTTGACTTTTGCCTTCTGTAAGCAGTTATTTTCAGGTTGCAGGTCGCAATCTGGAGAAATCTTTGTTACTCATAGCAGATTTAAAGGTGGACAAACCAAGTTTTTATTTGCAGTATTTCTCATATCATACATTCTTGAATGAAAAATGTCCTTTTACAGAAGGGCACAGTAGCTTGTTTTAGAAATTTAAAAATCAATGTAGAGAGGAGAAAAGCAGCCCTATTAGTCACTGAGAGATAATTAGTGTTATCCAATAATTTTGTTTCTAAAATCTGTATTCTGTGGGTGTTCTGTACAGTAAATACCAACAAAAAATAAAAAAAGGACTGAACTCAAGTAGTATAAATCAATAAAAAAGTTGTAATAAATAACACAATATTTCATAAGCACTTTCATCTCGCACAGAGACTGTATTAGATAAACCCTTTCACAAATCAGCATCTTTTATATTAAAATGCTGAACCCTTTACATCTTTATCAGACAATTAAGACTTAATTACATCTCATTCACCTTTTAAAGACATCCTCATGCCATTTTAACTTAAAACATCAGCCTTTTCTTTCAAAATAGGTCTTATAGACACTTGATTATTCAATCCAGGTGGGAGTGTGGCATTCAATTTTAACTGCCATACTAACTCCCTTTTAAAAAGCATTCTTTGCTTGTCACCACCCATGGGGTTGAGTCTAATCCTTTCCAAAATTGCAAATGTAAATTTGCTAAAGTTGGGGAAAGCTAGCGCATGCCTATAAAGTGTGTTAGCATCCTTTTTCCTAGTAATTTCATATTGGTATTCATAAATTCTTGTTTTAATGCTCTTTCTGTCTTCCCTATATAAAATCCTGCACAATCCTCACACTTTGCTAAATAAACAATTTTGTTAGTTGCACAATTACCATTCACAAATGTTATCTTATTATGCAAAGCATTGTCCAGAACTAATGTATTTTCTCTACAAATGTAGCTGCACTGGGCACAACTTCCACATGGTACCGTCCCCTTATTGTTAACCCTATCCTTTTCCGACCTGTTTTCCAGCATTTGCTTAAAGTTTTTACCAGTTTTATAAACAAAAACTGGCTCGGGTTCCACCAGTTTATTAATTTCCTTATGCACCTTAAAAATGCTCCAGTTCTTAAACACCAACCTCCTGATGTCCTGGGAGTAACAGTTATGTTCTAGAACCAATGCCTTTTCACATCTCTTTCTATTTACCATATTTTTCCCTTTGTAAATCTCTGCCTAGAAGTGGTAGGTATTTATCATCACACCCTTCCTTTACTTCTTTAAAAATACTTTCCACCATTTCCGAGGGATATTCCCTCTCCAGGAAATATCCCTTAAAACCTCCTGTTCACTCTCCAGTTCATCCTTCCTAGAGGTCATTCTTGCAAGTTTTATGGCTTGCCCTTTCACTAAACTTTTTTTCTGAAAGTGGGGATGATTCCTTCTGTAATACAACTATGCATTACAGAAGGTTTCTTTCCTAAATATATTAGATTTGAACTCACCTTCACCCTGTGAGATTCTTGTATCCAAATTACTGATACTATCCTTGTCCCAAGAGTGTGTAAATTTCAAATAACTACAACACCCATTGAAGTAATTGATGAATTCTCCAATTTGATCAGTCATCCCATCCCACAGAATAAAAATGTCATCCAAAAATTTTAAAAATACAGGTGCCTGAAATATACACTAGGGAAGACATACTCCCTTTCCCACCCCAACATGACAATGTTGGCAAAGGTGGGGGTACATACCGCCCTCATAGCTACGCCCTTAGTCTGCGGGTAAAATTCTCCTTAAAAATGTACAAAGTTATTATCTAAAATTAATTCCATAAACACAACCATTAAGTCAATTTTTTTCATTTGAAAGGGAGGAAAAAGCTTGTAACATGTCCTGAAAATATTGCACACCTTCCACTTTCCGAATACTGGTGAACAAGTCAACCATGTCAATGGTAAGAAAAATAAGTCATTCTTTCCACAAACCCTATTTGACCTTACCTAAACATTCTTATGAGTCTTTCAATAGGTGGGGTTCTTTTGGACCACTTGTTTCACCCATGTGTCCACCAGTATAGCCATGGGGTGGGTTTTACTTCCCCTACTTGACACAATTGGCCTCAGAGGTGGCTTTTCAATATTCTTATGAACTTTTGGTATGCCGAACATATTTGGTATTACTAGCTTCTTTTCTTGCAAAAATCTGTAGGTGTCCAAATCTATCTGATCTTCCACCAAGTATTCCTCAATAAAATAATCTGTCCTTTGGTATGCAATAGTTATCTCATTTTTTGTGATAGGGGAGTAAGTATCAGTATTGTACAATAAACTAGTCATCTCATTATTATAATCATCGACTTTAAAGATGACTAACCCCCCCACCCTTGTTGAGTTTCATCACTCTGAGATCATTACTACCTCTTATAATATTTAAAATTTCCTTTTCCTGTCTCAAAAGATTATGCCATCTTTTCCTGTCATCAGAGTACATCTTATACATGCCCTCAGTAACTACTCTTTCAAACACTTGCAACAGGGGGTGTACTGGGGGGTTAAAATTACTATTTCTTTTTAAACGTAAAATGTTCCCAGGTACCTCACCCTGTTTGTTTTGGTCTTTAAAGTGAATATTAAAATTTAACTTCCTGATAAAAAACATTAATTCTAAGATGGAATCTGCTATATTTGCCGGACCAGTGAGCACAAATTTAAACCCTTTCATAAACAGTAAAAAGTGTTCCTTAAGAAGTTCAAGACCTGAATAATTGCAAATTTTGAAATCCTTATAAGTCCATCTTTCAAATATTTAACTACCTTCTCATTCTCAACCCTTGCTTGTAATAATTCCTCCCACTCATGTTGTAATAATGTTGGCCTGAATCCATTGCTTCTTTGGACTTAGTGGCTAGGCGTTCTGACCTCGTACCTCTTGAAAATCCTGGGTTACCTCAGAAAAGGAGTCTAGCTCATCTAATTCACCCTCCAACTCAGATATAGTGGCCATCATTTCCCTTACTAGTGACTGACTGTTCTCTTGACCCAACTCTTGGCTATTAATACCCCTGCCAGTATTCCATTGCTTATTCCCTGGGATGGTGTAGGCCTTATTTTGTTCATATTGTTTAAAATCCCTATCCAACTTCTTTTGCTTCTTTAAAAAACACTGTTACATTTTTTGTCAACCCTAAATGGGACTTGCTTGTATAAAAACCTATGGTCAAAAAACAATAAATTAATGCGTATGGCTTGATTCAACTCATCAAATTCACTCCCCACATTTACCATTAACATTTCATTTTGGACATTAACTCAAGTCCACAATGATCAGAAAAGCAAATAAATTCTTCAATAGTATCATGAGTGCCTTGCACCCCAAAGGGAAATTTGAACATTCTAAGCCCCTGGTAGACTATTTTCAACTTAGCACATTCTCATAAATATTAATTTTCAATTGCATACATTTTAAGTTCAACAGCTTTTTTTCAAACTTATAAATCATTTCTTTCAAAGTCAAGCCATAACAATTAGTAGCAGCACCATGTTCATAACATACATTGCCTTCTGATCTTTTAAAACTAAAAGTTTTGTCCATAATGTCTTTTAAAACAATGTCTTTATATTGGATCCCCTCTTAGAATCCCTTTAAAAGGGAGTTAGCATGGCAGTTAAAATTGAATGTCACACTCCCACCTGGATTGAATGATCAAGTGGTTATAGGACCTGTTTTGAAAGGAAGGGATGATGTTTTAACTTAAAATGGTGTGAGGATGCCTTTAAAGGTTGAATGAGATGTAATTAAGGCTTATCTTAATTGCCTGATGACAATATAAAGGTTTCAGCATTTTAGTATAAAAGACATTGATTTGTGAAAGGGTTTATCTGATAAAGTATCTGTGTGAGATGAAAGTGCTTATGAAACATTGTGTTACTTATTAAAGCTTTTTTATCGATTTATACTACTTGAGTTCAGTCCTTTTTTATTTTTTTTTTGTTGGTATTTTGATTTTGGCTATTACTCTTGATTTTATATTTTATACAGTAACACTAGACTTTTCTGGGTTTGATAACTGCTCACTGGTCAAGCATTAATATTTTCATAAATTATTAATGGTGACATTATGTTATTCATTTACAATTTATCATGTTATTAAACTGGCAATTTAATTTGCATTCATAACCTATGTTCTGTTTGCCAATTTTCATGACGATATACTGGCATTAACTCTCAGAATATTAACAATACTTCATTTTTGGGGGAAATTCTAGGATAACTTCCACAGTTTTGCTGGGTACAGATTGAGCTTTTTGATAATGGATATGGAGTTATGCACTGGTCATTGTAATTTGTCATGGATCATTAAAGAAGTCTGTTATTATTTTAAAAAGTGACTGTCCCATAGACTTAAACAATCCCTGGGATTCATTAAACTCCATGTAAGAATAGTTTTATTCTAACATGGAGTGGATCACATCTATGTAAGCACAGCCGTAGCAGTAGCATGCCTTGCATATTCATGAAGGCGTGCTACTGTTACAGCTATGTGGACAAGAACACCACTGAGTACAGGGGGTGTGTTTAGATAGTGCACAGACATCTAACATACCCCCTGCACTCAGAAAGTACCGTACGGCACTTTTGAAAAGCATTTCACCGACCACGGACATTGAAATGAAATAATTTGAGTATTTGAGTGTCTGCAGACACTGGAATAGATAGGGGAGCAAGAAACAATGGAGGGTGTGTGTGACAGGTTATGTCACGCACCCCCTGCATTGTAAAAGTGCCATACAGCCATAGCCGTTAACTGTACAGGTTTCCACAGAATGCCCAGATGCCTGCCTCACATACTTCTCAACCTCCTAGATCAAGAAAGCTGTACAAAGCCATAAATAATGAGGGGGGTCAAAGGCTGAAAAATAGAGGCACTTTTTAAATATTGCACTGACAAACCCGGAAAGCTGATAGAATAAAAGGGTCACAGTAGCACGGATTTCCTGAAGGGTATGAAGCCTGAAACCCAAATGTCTGTCAGTATGTTCTGACTTAAACCCCAAGTGATTTGCCAATGATTTGCTAACAAACCACAGTCACACTTCCTAAGTTTGTAAGAACAATAATTAAAATCTGTCCCTATGTGTCCCTTTACAATTTCCCATACTGTGACTGACAAGGAGTACAGATGCATGTAAATAAAGTGAGTTTATGAACTTATACATTTTTTTCCATTCTAAGATATGTCTAAGCATAGCTGAGAGGGCGTGCACATTATGACCATCTGCTCAGCATTGCTGAAACATCACATAGGAGATAAATAAAAATATACAGCACAAGTCTCATGCTAAGATAGTGTAGTAGTTTGAGTCCCGGCTTTGCATGCAGGCATTCACAACTCAAGTACCAAGGCAGAAACTTTATTTTTACATGGGAAAACAGTGTTAAAATTATTACTTTAATTGTAAACTGTGTAGTAATTTATATTTGTAAGCCAAGGTAGTGTAGCTGGTCTAAAATGTAAGTGTGAGTGCATATATCATGTGAAATCACCCATGTATATACAAGTGTCCCATACAGTATAGTCACACCCCATGGTAATGTAATGATAGCACATAGAGGAATGTCATATAAAGTAAATCATATACACTTACTAATATGTCAGTAATGATTAATAAAGTCATTATCCTGATATGTTTTTAAAATGAAACTTGAGCAATGGTTAGCAGTTCTCAGCTATGCTTTGTCAGTGTAAGCATTACTTAAATGTGAATGCTAAGCAGCAGTCAGCTCAGCCAAATGGATTTGTGCAATGTTCAGCAATGTAAGGAGTAAGTGGTGCTAAGTGAAGCTGAGAGAGCTTAACCATCTGTTGGCATCACTTAGCTCTGTGCAAAACTGTGCAAACCCCAACTGCTTAAAAGTGCTTTAATCACTCTGTCTCCATCACCCCTTGTTCTGCCCAGCAACAAAATAATCAGCCCTACCAAGTCTCAAACCTGAGAAGCTGTGCACTACAACCACAGCAATATACCACTACACCATCTGAGCTGTGAGAATTTGTAATGCTTTTACAAACATATCATGCATTCTTGTCATTTAACATTAATGACAAACATCATCACTTCCAAGTCTTGAACCCAGGATACTGTGCAGTACAAGCACAGCAAAGTACATCTACACCATCTAAACTGTAGACATTGTCAATGTTTTTACAAACATGTCATGCACTACAGTCATTTCACATAAGGGAAAAATATATATCTGTAGTACTCTTGTATACATATATATATATATATATATATATATATATATATATATGTATATATAGATATAATATATATATATATATATATACATACACACACACACACACACACACACACACACACACACACACACACACACACACACATATATATATATATATATATATATATATATATATATATATATATATATATATATATATATATAGGTCTACTGCTTAACATTGAAAAGACACTTCTCCGAAATTAAGCAGCAGACCCTACACTTCAGCAAAAGTCCACTTTAACAAAAGTGCACTTTCGCTGAAGTCTAGTACCCAAAATAAAAAAAAAACACTAAAACATGTGCCCCCACACCCACCTACTTAAATATACCAACTCCGAGATCGCACTAAAGTGGGGAAAAGGGAATGTTCCCATTCCACGCTGTAGTGTGACTGCCGAAGTGGACTCGGTGAAGTGGAGTTCGAAGTAGTGAAACTTCAAACAAATTGATGGAATCCATATATAAATATCCGTGTGTGTATCTCTCTCACTCTCTCTCTCCATATATATATATATATATATATATATATATATATATATATATATATATATATATCTAGTATAGATAACCTACCTCTTACTGGAAGACATCTGCAAAAAGCCCAACAAAGTGGGGGGATACAAGCCAAACAATAGTGACATATTTGAAATAAGAAGTCTGCTAGAGTAGCATTGTTTGATTTAACATACAATTCCTGATGGATTCCAGGTCTGAAACACAAATGAATGCCATTATTTACTGATGTCTATGGTCACATCATCCCAGTGATTTCACAGAAACCCACAACTGTTATGGGGAACAGACCAACCATATGAGCCACATATTTGGGCAGTGCCTCGACATCTGGACAGTGGAGAGGTATGACTGCAGTCATATAACAGAAGCAAAAAAACAGTGAAAGCTGCCAACCATTTCACCCAGCACCCTCTGAACCACAGTAAGACTATCATGACACTACCCCGAATCAGTTCTGGGGAATTACCCATGCATTTTCAAATATAGCATGCACTACAGGGATGGAACTGTAAGGAAAATCAGATATTGGTTGTCAAAATGTGCACCCACAACCATTTGCACCACAGTCACAGCAAAATATCAGTACCCCAAATTAATTCTAGAGTAAAACAACTGCTTGAACAAACATATCCTGATTGCTAGTTACACACTACACCTACATATACTGGCCCATTTCACAAGTCTACTGGGAATCCTGAGGTATTACAGGATTACGAGTCTGCCCCTACAAACATATACACCTGATAGACTGTCAGCAACTGGGCAGCATTCACAGTCAGATTGAAAAGCAGCTATGGCACTCACATCTGCTACTCTCCATACTCACCCTAGCAAACAATTACACACAACACTGCTACACAATCTTGGCAGTCTGTTAACAATGGCCAGGCATACATAACAAACTGTACAGATTTCCACAGAATGTCCAGGGTGTGAGACCATTATTTATGGCCACTGCCACATACCACTTCCAGGAGACTTCTAAATCACTGGGATGAAACCAGGAGTGCATTCACTAAATAATGATATACCAAACCTCTGAACCTCTTACTGCAAGACATCTGGACAAAGCGTGACATACTTGGGGGACAGAGGGCCGGAAAGAGGGACATATCTCACATAATGGTGTTACACACTGAAACAGTTGTTGGTGTTACAGAGTTTGTTATAGCATAACATCCCTGAAGGATATGATGTCTGAAACACTAATGGATGTCAACATTTACTAACTACAATCATCACATTATCCTACTGATGTCACAAAAACAGAAGTTATCTGAGGAACAGACAAAACATAATAGGCAAACCTCTGGGCAGTCTGTGGACATCTGGACAATTGACAGGCATGTCAGAGACATATCACTGTTAGACTTCATGTCACGCAGAAAATGCATGTCCAGACAAACCCTGCTAATCTAGTAATCCTCTATGTGTATAACATCAATATTTACTTACAATCTGTACCCAATTCTGGAGCTTTGTCCCCCATGTTGTTGGGCTGTCTCCACATGTCTTATCCTAAGAGATATTTCCACCTAGTGTCTGTGAAGCTGTACCCCCCACACCTCCATAATGTCCTCCACACAAGCAAGGAAAAGGGGCAAGGCCCACATGAAGGACTTAATTATAGCACTATGTTTCTATGGCATTGGCTAATGGAAAGACAACACAGCTGCTCTGGATGCAAGTAGCAAGTGGAAGACAACTGGTGCACAGGCCATCACCTACTCATGAGCATTACCTATGAAAGGCAAGCTGCTGCCTATGCAATGCATGCCTGAACCCATCAATACAAAGACAGACTGTGACTACACAAGCCTAACCATCTGCAGCATTCTGAGGAAACTCTTCAGCACTATAACAGGTATGTCAATCATGTAAGCTTGTAATGGAATGCAGAAGGGGGATTCAATAATGTCAAATAGGACATTAAACACTAGGTCACAACAAGACCTGCTGGTCTCATATGCTGCTGTCCAGCACCTATGGCCATTCCTGCTTGCCCTGTCTGTATTGACATGGATTACATCTCTGGCCCCTGAGTCACCCCAGCAAAGGTCAGCTCATGTATAACTACTACTGGAGTGTCTACTGTGCAATACTGAGTGTGACACTGCTAGGCCAGCTACCTGGGATGTTGTACATATTCATATGTCACCTGTGAATCCTGCTGTGATACATATGCTTGTCCTACAAATGTAAGATACTTATATAGGGCATTTGCATAGTACATAACAGGCACAGAAGTGGGTGTTGAACTGTATGTTATATACTGAGCCCATATCTGACAACTGTCCAGAGTTTTGCAGACTTACAATGCCTGCCTCTTATTTGTAGTCAATGATTCATACAGTTGTGTATTTTTTGGCACATCACTAGCAACCCATTAAAGACTGAAGTCATAACATAATAGCATACATTTGATTGTCAGAAGTCATATCCTGCGGATTACACCTGTGAATGCGACACCATCTTTTCTGGCAACTACATGTGTTTTAGCTATATTCATAAAGTGACACTATTTTCTGGCCTTTGCTCACCAGTGACGTATGCCCTTGTGCAGATATCCTGTTCTAACAGAAGCTAGGTGTCTTAGCATGAAACCCATGTCAATGCAGATGCACCCTTGTCCTGTAGGATGATGATATTTCTGCAGTTACTGACACCTGCTTTGTTGCTGTGGAGAGCACACTAACCTTGCCAGGTTACTCATCCCATCATATATTTAGACCCCAAATGGAGGGCTGCAAAGCCACAGGAGGTGAAGTGTTGACCACAACATACACATACACACCTCCAGGCTGGCCAAACAGCATGATGCATGGGAGACATCCTGAGTGTAGTTAACAGTTGGCAAAACACCTGTTCAAATCATAGCTAGCTACAGGCCTCCAACCATAACTATGGACACCCACCACATCTATTGGGACTTGCTGGAATCTGTCAGGATTCAATCATCTACCCTGCTCAAGGCTGACTTTAACTACCCAGCCATAGTGTGCATGACCTATGCCACCTGAACAGGAATGCACAGAGACTCCTCAGCTTTGTTAATGGCAATGCAGTGGATTAGCCAGTCAACACTCCTACAGCAGGTGGAAATAACCTGTACCTGGTCCTAACCACCATGAGTAGCCACTGTAGTACTCCTACAATGTCACCCTTCTTGATAAGATCTGACCACATAGCCATCACTGTTCATGTCACTATCTCCCGTGCCCTCCCCATTGTAAGGTCAGACAAAATTAACTTTACACAAATGACTACAAATCTCCTCTGAGCAGGCAGAAGTAGCTTTACAACCAACCTCCCATCAGTTGGAATTAGCAGTAGTGTCCATGCTCACACCACAATACTATGTGGGCACCTACATAGCTGTATGGACTCGGCAATACCTGACAGGACAACATCATCTCCCTCAAGGTAGGGTAAACATCCATGGTGGACAGCAGCAATACACAAATACCATAATAGGTGGAAATAATTGATGGACATGGCCAAGAAGGAACAGGTGCCTTATTGGAAGCAATGTCACCTTGGTCTGCACAAGCAAATAAGGTCACGGGTGAATTACTCTAAGGTTATCTTTAAGTGCAAAATAAACACATCCACCGAGACTAATAACTAGGCCTTCCACACATGTGTCTGCAATTCCAGAAGCAACACACAAATCTGCTCTCTAGTGGTGGTCAATAACACCACATACACATACGGCATAGATATAATTGACCGACTGCAGACAGGTGAAGTGTAAACATCACCCCCTGTCCCCCATTGGTACACATGTGCATGCACAACACCTGCCCCCTCCCCTCATCATCAAGAAGCAGGTCCATAATGCCTTCTCAAAGGCAACACACAGAAGTCTCCATAGGTCTGATACCATCCCTGGGTGCATCCTACATGAACACAGGCATAGACTGTCAGATCCATTCTGCAGTGTCGTCAACCACAACCAGATCACCAATGTCATCACATCTGCACAGAGGACAGCCACTGTTATTCCTATACACAGAGGTGGAGCAATCCACTGACTCAGCCAATCATATGCACATTAGCCTAACTAGCCTGCTCTGCAAGGGCATAGAAGGCAATATCAAGGGCATTATGAACAGGGACATCAGCAACATCAGAATGCATGAGTCCACACAGCATGTTATTATCAAAGAGAGATCAGGCTTGTTAAACCTGGTCAACCTCTCTGAAGGGGTCAACAAACAAAAGGACGAGGGCAAGATGGTGAACCATGCCTACCTTCGCCTAGCCCAATTAACCTGTATATTACCAGATGGGTAGCTAACTGGCCCAATAATAGTACCGACTCGGTCAAAGTGGTGGAACAGACCTCTAGTAGTAGATTCTTCCAAAGCGGTGTACCCCAAGAATCAGTCTGGGGGCCTCTACTGTTTCAGATATATGTATCTGAGGTACAGGACAAAAGCAGTGGTCTTTGGCTGACCAGGTGTACAGATACTTGCAAGCTGGCCACTGCCTTACATTCCCCTACTGATATGAGCATCCCCCAAGAGGCTCTCACCCAATTAATGATTGGTGAAAGAAGCATTTCTGCAAACTGAATGCCAGGAGAGGTATCATTCTCCCTGCTGTGGCAGATGTCATCCACACTAATTATGACAGTAATAATGTGCTGAGCATGCAATCAGGTGTGAGGCGACTTGTGTACCAAGGTTGGTAGCAAACTGACAGCTTCCCACCATGTGGGCACCATTGTATGGAAGGCTGCCTTCATGGTCCACCTTCCAAATTTGGGTATGTCATTCAGGAACCAAGTGGCCACAACATCCCTGTACTCCACCCTTATCAGGTGCATTACCAAGTACAATGGCTCCACTGGCATGTGCCTTGCCAAGCAAATGCAGCAGTTGCAGAGATAACAGAGGTTCCTGACCAGGCAATTCCAGGGTCTGCAACACCTATCCTATACAGGTAGGCTGAAAGCCCTGTCCCTGTACTCAGTCTCATACAGACTGATCATAGGTTACCTGTGACTGGCATGCAAGGCCATGTCCAAACCAGTGTTGATGGCAATTCTGCATATCTGTAAGACAAATTTCACTCACACATCATGCATGCAAGGCCCTCACCTGGTTTGTAACATGTATAGTACTTGTTAGTGGTATAGTGTAGTGTCTCACATAATACACTGTCTGAACGACTGCATGCAAAATGGATGAGACACCCCTGGGATCCTACGTGTGTCCACGCTGGATGGGGAAACAGGTGCTGGCTTGGAAGAGGCATGGGGAAAGTCTGGGCCAGGCTTATGAGGGCATCAGGGCAAATAGCCTGGTATCATCTTATGAGACTATGCACCTAGTACTTTACATGTTTCTTGTATGTATTGCAGACTGTATTGCAATGTTGTCTGAAATGAATCCCTGTACATTTGAACTGTGTATGTACTGAAGTGATACTCTATATTCTTGTCCCCACATTAGTTATCATCACATATCGTTACACCTTGTCATTGTGCATGGTCTGTATAGTAGTAAGTCAGCTCTTACAGTACATGCATATGCACTTGTTAACACTGTATAGCTCACTCCAATAGCCTTGGGCTTGGCCACAACTGTCATTCTGTTATTAGACCCATCACACAGTAGGATGTGTCACCCTTTGTCGTAGGCCTGACAGTAGCAGTGAAAGAGATGGATTGTGGCAGGCATAACTACCATAAGGTCTGCCCTGAAGGGCCCATCGGTGTCACAGCTGTGCCAGACTGTAACAGAAATGTGTGTGTGTGTGTGTGTGTGTGTGTGTGTGTGTGTGTGTGTGTGTGTGTGTGTGTGTGTGTATCAGCAAACATAATACTGCACGGTATTAATTTACATATGTTGTGTTCCCCTCGCAGGTGAACACAGGGGATGGTGTCCCTCCCCCTCACAACCTGATGTCAGTGCCTTAGTGGACTCCCATGATGATAGTGGTTATAGTGAGGCACAGATGGGGTTGTCGGTGCCTGGATCCATGCCATTATTTGGTATCCCACTTTCACCTACCATGTCCCCGCACACAGTCAGTATGGCCACACATGTGCAGTCCCTAGTAGCCATGGATAATGGAGAGGTTAAGGGTGGTGGCATGGAACAAGCTAGTGTGTTAAGTATGGTGAGTGTGAGTGTAGACACCAGCATAGGCAGAGAGCAGGTGAAGTCACACACAGGCAGATGGACAAGGGTGCTCAACAGACGACTGCTGCCCATCAAGCCCCTGTCACAGGTGCCATGGCAAGTGTCACCAGATGCATGTTACGGTATGTCATGGAGGCACAGGCATGTACTGACTGCAACACCAGACAGATGTTCAGGGTCATGAATGCAGTGCTCCCTGCTTTGGGTGATGACCTCCATGGCAGTTGTAATGCCATACATCATCTTGCCAATGTTGTGGATAGACAGTGGGGGTGAGACATTGTCACTGGTTGACTATGCAATGTCTGTGCTTGAGCATGTGGTGGAAGTAGGGCATGGACCAGGTGGATGTAAGTCAGCAACATGATCAGCTGTGAGCCCACATGGCCATGCACATTCACATTCCTGTAGTGGCAGTACCAATAGCACTACTGAAGGGAGGGTGCTGTCCACACCACAACAGAGTAGGTCATAGATATGTTGTCCTGGCCAGTCCCATCTGGGATGCAGGTCCAGCAGACAGCAGTCACCATCAGGGAGTAGTACTGCATCTGTCCTTGGGCCTGATAGTGCCAGTGATATTCATGACAGAACCAGTTACTGTATCCCTGCCGGGAGATGGTGAACCGTACATCCTGCCATGTATGGTCTACAGCTGTCCAACATAGCCCTGTGTCAGGTATCCACATTGCTTGCTGATGTGCAGACAAACACTCACACATACCTATCCTAGGCCAGTCACCACCAGCCATGCACAGCTCCTCTGCATGGCCCAGTTGAACATCAACCCTCCAGGCACACACACACACACACACACACACACACACACACACACACACACACACACACACACACACACACACACACACACACGCACACACATGATGTCAGCCATATGGCCCAGCTTAGGCATCTGGCAAGCCCACACCACACCCTGTGCATGTGATGATATGTGTGCCACAACCCTGTGATCCATAACATCGATGTACGGACATGCTCATATGGGTCTGATGCACAGGGTGACTATGGTACAGTGTAGCAGTGTCATGCTGTGTACGTTGCTGTCTGCTGGCAGTAGTTATGGGTCCACATCGGGGTGTATGTACCTTGTTATCCCTGATGCACTATTGCTGTTAGTACTGCTGACTGACTGTACTGTCACATACTGTATTTTGGTTGTGTGTCAGGTGTCTGTATGTCTGCAGGTTGTGGGCCTCCTGACAGTAGCAATGATGAGTAAGGCAGAGTGGAAACACAGTGACCTTTTCATATTCAAGTTACTGCTGTATATGTACATGTTTACCAGGTGTATTTACATGCAACAGTGTGTGAGGGGCAATTGTGGCAGACAGTGTAACCTTGCATATATACACTTGATACAGCCACCTAGCCTACATACATGTCACCTGAGTGCTCTGTAGGACCACAGGCTCACACATACAAAGGACGCTACTTGAGTACTGAAACTAGGTCCTCACCAGCTTAGCCATTACATTCACTGCAACAGATTCAGCTATCAGCACCTGTTGCCCCTGCCATATCTGTCACATCCACTTGACTATCATGTAGGTGATGAGGGTTTGCCTGGTACTGTGTATGACAGGTCTGGGGTATGAATTCCTGACACAGGTCAGCCTGTATTAGTCTAACCTGACAATCAGCAGCATGTTTGTCTGCTATATCATACGCATGTCTGACTTCTCTTGCTGGTAGTGCACACAGAGTCATAGTCCTGTACATGGGGTAGCTGATGAAGGGCTGAGCAAAGCCCCTACCTGCTCAGTCTTATGAACGATAGCACTAGATACATAACACAGATAGCACAGCAGTACTGTAGTGTGGCAGTGTCTGCCACTACTGTTGAAGTGGGTGACAATTGAAGGGACTGTTATTGGAAATGGTGGGTTCAGAGGCCCATAACATGTAAGAGCCATCAGACACACAAACACGCACACACACAAACACCGCTACATGGGGACATGCATTGAGACACACATGCACATGGAGTTGACACTTATCAGAGTAGATGACCTACCCACCTATTAATGTACAATACACACTGATATTACCATTGAACCACAGTGGTTTGGTGTTAGAAACTGTGTAACTGTACTTGTATGGTGGATGACATCTGTATGGGCCAACACTAGGTTGGCAATGGGGGAGTTCACAGGGTGGAAGAGGCACAAAAAATGGTATAGCCATCACATACACACACTGAAGACAGTCACAGGCCTTTGCATACAGAAACACATACACAATTACAATAGACATATTAGTAATCCTACATATCCACTTGTATGTGCTATAGTGCTGCATACACATGCCATGCTCCACATACATTATATACCTGGCACATAACACACAACCTCTTATAACAGGTACTCTTGCAAATGCCTTCATGGATGGTAAGACAACCCACCAGATATAGTGACTGGTCGTATCTACTGTTCCTACATACCTGCACAAGTAATAGTGTGACAGACTTTGTCTCAGCATGATGTGTCAGTCAGGTATGATGTCTGATGCTGGCACGTGTGTCAGAACGGTAACTGTGACATATTTGGCAATAATATAACAGGAATGGTCATTGTCAGGGGACAGAGACCACATATAGATTGCAAACTTGTGGATATCCCAGCTACAGCTGTACAGAAGACTGGTATGGGCTGTATAGTGTTACATGGTGCATGTGAGGCAGATGCCAATAACAGGATCTTTAAAGTAATGTCTTGGGTAGGGGGTCAGCAGACCTTAAAATGGTATAACCTACACACAACAACCACAGAGGATAAGCCTCACACACTACTATAGTTGTTGGTTTTGAGATTAGAACCCTTACCTATCTCACTATTTGCACTATAGTATTACACAGTTATTGCCACACCCCACAGAGCTTAGAGGGCTGACAAGTGTATACAGGTACATCTAGGGTGACTGACATCAGCAGGCCTGATAAAGTAGGGCAATGAGACATGTACTGGTTGGTACACATCTCAAAATGATATAACCCACACCCCAAGAAGATATGAGTCTCACCCAAGCACACACACACTGATGTGAGTCTCACACACACATACACACAGTATCACATTTGCCAGTATTGAGATTAGAACCCTTACCTATCTAGTTATTTGTACTATAGTGTTATGTAGTTATCGCACATGCTACAGAGCTTATAGGGCTGATAGGTTTCCAATGGTACTTCTAAGGTAAATGATAGAAGCAGATCTTGTGAAGCAGGGCAATGGGAGGTGTACTGAGTGTGAACAGCCTCCTAATACTTAGACATACAGACACACAAGCACACACAGGCAGGTGATGTGATATTATACCCCCACCTCAGTACTATTACACAATGGAGCTCATCTTCATGCTGGCAAGTGTGACTGGTTATGACCAGTATGCCACTGTCCACAGCAGGACAACACTCTATGCCATTCAGGGTATCCATGTACGTGACTCAATCTGTGTGTGTCCCCCTGTGTCTCTGTCTCAATCACTGTCTCTCTCTCCCCCACATCTATGTGCATTTATGCTTGACATATTGTTATCTGTTGCTCATATATATGTCTGTGTATCACATGCAACAGATGCAGATATATCACATAGGGGCCATCTACAGCTTGCTGAGGGTAATCCTGTCTGATGGGTGTGAGTAGGGACAGTTAAGGTGTACATAGCTATCTGTATGCAAAGACATATATACACAATACAGTCATATAGTCTGATGTAGATTCCAACATGGCCTAAGTGTAGGAGCATGCCCAGTGTGACCTTCTATAGTGAGAGTGGGACTCCATTCCAGAGATAGGTGTACTTTGGTCAGGGGCTTTGTGTGCTACAGCCATACCTCTCAGAAGTAAACAGGACTTTCCTAGGGGTACGGGTTTGAATAGCAGACAGTTTCTTACATGTCTGTAGTCTGATACTGCAATGTATTGTGTCATTAACTAGTGACAAACATCCTCAGATCATCACATTGTTTTACCAGAAGAATAAAAGGTGTATGATGCACAGATCAATATTTTGAGCCCGGCTATATACATTCCTGCCCAACAAGGCCAGTTGGGAGGTGCGGCTACAGCCGGTTGACTGATGACACTGTGTGAACAGTCCAGCAACATGGTGGCATACTGGCTGGGGAGCTCCTACTTGTGTCATATCTTTCTTGCCTGAGAAGTCATATCCTGGTGTAGCCATACCTCTCAACTGTACATTTTTTGGCAGATTGTCCAGGTGTTTGCCTAGAAGTTTCATCCAGTCTACATAAACTTGTGTTTTATGCAGTGGCTGACTGGACTCTTCAAAAAGGGGGGGAAGAGACAGCTGGGGGTGTAGCCAATGAGAAGTGGTGTGGCCAACTAGAACAACTAGGAGGCTAGCTAAACCACAAAACTGGAACTTTAATTAAATACACACTGCTCTCTGGCCAAAAACCCTCATTGTGAAATCAAGACAAAAATCAAAGAAAAAAGATTTCAAAAAATTTCAATGCAAATGCAGCTTACTTAATATCTAGATGGAAACAAAACAAAAAACAAAAATGCATGAAAAAAATAAAATAAAATAAAATTTTAAATTATGCGCCAGTCAAATCAAGTAGAAAAAAGAAGCATCAAGCAACTCAAACCACAACTTCCACTTTACTGCAGTTCTAATTATGTTTATATTATAGCTTTATAATTAGTTAGTAACAAGTGCTGAAATAGCAATCTGTGAATCTACTTGTAAAAATCTCTCTTGTAAAAAGACTTGTTATCTGACAACAACTATCTGCTGACAACAACTATCTACTTGTTTCACAAAAAAAAAATGAAAAATAGAAAAAGAAACAAAACACAAAGAACAAGCTAAATAGAAGGATTACTATTAGGTGACCACACACACAGTACATTGGCATTCTGTTTATTCTGTTTGTAATTACGCAAAAAAACCTGCTGCAAAAACTGACTGCAAAACCACAAACAAACAAACAACAAAACACACTGTTTCTGATAGGCCATAGACTCAGATTCTGGAATAGACTGCCCATAGACTGCCCATACAGCACAAGCAGAGCACCTCTCTTGCCCCTTGGCTAGGGAATTTGATGGGAGATTCTGGATGGGAAATCATCCCTCGCCCTGCTAGACAGGGTCGCCCTGCTAGACAGGGGTCCAGGGAAATAAATATTGTGGGAAGAAATATCCAGGGAGGGGGAATTGGGGGCCAGCCTAGGCCCTACCTAACCTAGGGCCAAAGGTACCATGAACCTATAAGGTCCTATCCTTTTATAATATAATATGTCTTTATCCTTCCATACTCCTTTTATTATCGTTAATATCATATGTAAGTATTCTATGGCATTAACAAAAAGAATTATTCTTGTTAATTCTTTAACAGTATGCTTAATGAAGCTTAATTCTTTAACAGTATGCTTATTAAAAGCTTACTTGCATCTTACTATTTAAACACAGAGCAACAGGCACTTTTCTGAACAACAAGACATATCAACAGTATAGCAAATTCTGACAGAAAACAGACATAAATCAAAAAAAATATAAGTATGAAAAAAAACCAAGTAATTCTACCTGCACCTTGCCAGGTGGGATGATGCACCACTTACACTGCATGCTTGGTGCCTTGCTTGGGGACATCCACTGCACACACTATACTGGGGCTTGCCTTGCAACAAGTATGTCTGAATACATCATCTGTGGGGGGTTGGCTCTGACACACAACAGAAACAAAATGTCTCAGCTGAGGACTGATGGACAAAACACATACATACATAACCATTAAACAACAATATGAAATGAAATCAAAAGCCATACATAGAAGTGGGTCAAAGGGACCCAAAATAGAAAAAAAAATAGTTAATTATTGCTATTTCTGAAGGGTATGAAATCTGAAGATAATCTTGCATTATTTTGAATTTTCAGTGATTTGCCAAACTGAATGAAAAAAACCAATTTTTTTAAAAACCACCAGTTTTGTGATGCAAAAATATAAAATACACACACCCAGAAAAAAAGCAAATTATGAAAGATGGACCAAAAATGTGATGCAAAAAATATCAAACAGCAACACAATAAAGCTGGGAACCTATCAAAGAAGGATGCTTTTAAAAATATCATAATCTATATACATATATGTATTGACAAAATTCTGATTGTAAGTCTTTTACTCCTCTGAAAAAATTAATTATTTATCAATTATTAACTTTATTTGTTTTTTTTTCAAATGTAAATTCAGAGGTTGAAATTAGGGGGAGGTAACAATTTTGGGCAAAATATCTGTCTTGAGCTCATTTTTGGATATGCCTAATTCTATAAAGCAATTTATCTGCACGGCCTAACAAAACCTGTTAATACAGGAAATCTGGACAAGACCAAATATATTGGGGAACATACAAACATTACTACAGTGAATTCTGTGAAAATCTAGATGATTGGATAAAGCAAAAATCTATTAGGTTGATGAAAATCTAGAAAATGAGGAGGGTGGGTGAAAAATGGGGCCATTTCCTCCCTGTCTTCCAACTTGGCTGTTTACTCAAATGGAGCCCTCTCCTGTAGCCATTCCAATGTCCCATTACTTGGCTGTTTACCATAAACACTGTAAATGTGCATACTACTTTACCACAAACAATGATTTAAACTTTACCTGCTAATTTATTCTGCACAGCACACAAGACTAGACATTGCTTTTTACAACACAAAACTCAAACTCCAATAAAACATTAGCACAACATTAAAACAAAAAAACCCTTTTTGGCATTAAAAATTACATAAGGTTAAAAACCCGCAGAAACTCCTAATACATTTGGCAAGTATGTGGCTTTTGTTATGGCTGTACATATATTTGATTATATTGGGATATATTCACTTGTATGTTGTTTGATACATATTCCTGATTGTATTTAATTATATTGTTGTGTTAATAATATACAGTTGTTAATTCCTGTTTAAATACAATTATTGAACATTTTCCAGTATTGTGAAAAAATTGTGAGAAACATTAATAGAGTCAAAAACTGCCAATTGTCATATTTCAATGTTATATTTAAGAACAAAGTCAGAAAATAATTTTAAGACATTTAAGATGAAATTCATACCTAATTTGTCATTATTTTTGCCAAAGTCCTTTATTATATTATAACTAAATTCTAAAGAAGTAAGTTTAAAACTAACTGCTATTTATTTGTAGACCTTTTATTATATATAAATATTTATATAGAAAAGTTATTTATTGCATAGCCATGCCTCGCATTTTATTTTGTCACTTTTGTTGTACAAACAAGCGCTACACTGACAAGGTACACATAGGTCATTTACATTTAACTTCAAATTGAAAGTGTTATGCTTGATCAAAGGTGTTTACTATTTTTGATTATTTCTGTTTTTTAATGTATTAGTCAAAACTGATTTTTTTTTATTACAGAAACGCCATTAGAAGTGCATTTCAGTTTGTTTAGGAGAATACATTCTAAGAGACACATACTGAGACCAGCTGTTTTTTTGTTTTAGACAAGACATTGCCCATTGAAAGAATGATTTTCAAACCAGACAACATACACAGCATAGTTGTTTCATTCTGTTTTACTCTTGGTAGGAGTATTTACGTCAACAATTACCACAAACAGCCAGTATTGTTTTTAGTTTTCCTAGACAGATGCATTTTTTGTGTCATATCTAGTGGTTATAGCTTAGCGTTTTATGATTTAACATGCAAGACCTCTCACTCACATACCTCCACAACATAATGTGTTTTTAAAAGTATTCCATATTTTTGCCTCATAAGAGCTCTTCTGTAGCATAACAAGGTACATGTTGCATGTCATACAAGAGCTCACAAAAAACAGACAAAGTTACATGAAATAATCAGTCATGTCAACTTTTCAGCCCAATGGGAAGGAATTAACCACAGTATTAATTTACAGTCAGTTCCCACCACAAAAGGTGGTGTCCCAAAGGGTTGCGTAGGATTTGCAGGGTTGGAAATTGCTATTTGATTTCCCTAGTGGGAACTGGTCCTAGCAACAACAAGACTAAAATATTGTCCTAGGTTTGAGTGGGTGATAGGGGCAGGCTGGTTTACAGAACTAAAGTAGAGTGGTGTGGTGTGTGGTGATTTTAGCAGGAGACTGGGGATGAGGGGCACACTGAGTAGTGTGATGTCCCTAGTGCAGGAAAGGGATAGCTGAGCACAGGGAGTAGTGTCCACAGGCATTGTGCCATTACAGAGGAGAGCTGGGTGTGACATGAAGATGGGTCAGGCAGAAAATGGAGAAACGAAACATTAATCCTCACCGCTGAGGGATGCCCTTTAGGACAGAAAAAAAATGACACCCTCCACAGGCTGTGAGCATGGTCCTCCATGGAACTCCACAGTATTAATGAGGTGTCCCTGATGGAATGATGGCTGGATTAATGATGGCTCAAACAACACTGCAGAAACTTGCCCAGGTTGATAGCTCCTCAAAAAGGAATGAGCTCTCATGTGCCTGAAAATGAGTGGCCTGATGAAAAGAAACAGCAGGGAGTATTAAAATGAGAATGGGCTGTGTGGGAATAAAAACAACACTAACAAAGGGTAAAAAAAGTGAATTACAAAACTAAAAGGCATTTACTGATAAAATAAAAAATGCTGTCAAAGTAAAAAATAAAATGAAACAATGATAAAATGCAAAATAAAAATGCAAAAAAAAAAAATAAATAATGAAGATCTAAATAAAACCAGAAAAATCCAAACTAACTAATCTGAACCAAAACTAACTAAAAATCTAAAAAAAAACTAATTAATAATAACCAACTCTACTAAAAAGAATTAACAAAAAACTGAAAAAATGCAACCAAAAAAAGTATAATTATCTCAATGGTTGATAATAAAATTGGATTATAGCTGAATCAAAAAAAATTAAGATAATTAATAAATGAAAAAAAAAAGCATAAAATGCCACTCATGAAAGGAAAAGCTATGATGAGAATATATGGAACTGAATGGGTTTAGGTTATGGATTATGAATGGATGATATGCATGATAGCATACATGGATGAAAAAAGGAGTGGCTATTATCCTGCTGGGGGGGACTATGAGGATTTACATGGATTATAAATGGAAGGTACCAAAATGCCAGGCCTCAGGTAGAAGACTGGGGTGAGGCAGTTCAGTGGTCAAGAGACAGACTGAATCACAGCCCGTAGTGGTGGGTGTGTGTGTGTGTGTGTGTGTGTGTGTGTGTGTGTGTGTGTGTGTGTGTGTGTGTGTGGGTGTGTGTGTGTACTCCACCTTTGTGTGTGTGTGGTGTGTGTGTGTGTGTGTGTGTGTGTGTGTGTGTGTGTGTGTGTGTGTGTGTGTGTGTGTGTGTGTGTGTGTGTGTGTGTGTGAGGTGTGTGTGTGGAGAGGTTTTATGGCAAGTTAGTTGCATATAATTGCAGACTAACATTACAAAATAATGACAGATATTACTGTTTCAGACTACATAACCTTTATACTATTCCCACTAATGCAAAACCCCTCATCCTACCAACTTTCTCAGTATGTAAGGGCGATATTTACAACACATGCCTATCATTGTACATTTGTCCCACTTTTATTTATGACCTTGTCCAGATGTCTTGCTGTCAGAGGTTGGGAGGTATGGGTGTGGGTACAGAGTGCATTCTACTGTGCAGAAATGTCCATTATATTTGTAGCATATTCCACATAGCACTTTGACTTCCAGGTATTTCAGTGGCAGAGCAGTACAGAGTAATGTGGTGAAACACTGACAGACAGTTGTGTTTAGGTTGGTGGTTTGCTATGACATTAGTCGGGTATTGGCCCTGACACCCTTATAACCCACGCAGACAAGAGTGTAGCCCATGTTAAGACATGTCAGCACATAGAGCCCCTGTCCAGCAGGGACACAAGTGGGATCACAGGACTGTCTTCTGTGTTTCCCATGCACTTATACAGGGAGCACATCACTAGTGGTATTGAGGCATTTGGCTTGCTGTTGACAGGGAGTGTATTCCATAGATAGGGGAGTTTGTTGTACATGTATCTGTCACATCAACAAGCCATATTGATATCACAGCCCAGGTTGATGCTGCACCTACAGGTTGATGGAGTGGGCCTTGAGTTCCAGATGTGCTACAGTCCCATCAAGACAAGGTCTGAATTGCTTTGTATGCCAGACAAGGGTCACCTCAGCAGAGTTTGTATGGAATGGGGTAGAAGACAGTGCTGTTAGACTATCTGTGTAGGGTAGGTGTTTGGGGATTAGGGTAAGGCCTCAGTGTTTGCAAGACGCTTGTGCGTGGAGTCTACATGGTTTGTGGTGTGTAGTTATGTGGGGGCTCTCATGTGATTTTGCCTCTGAGGTGTCCATTGTTTGGGATTTGTTTTGTTGTGGACCTCCACTTACATGGGTGTGTGTTATGTAATTGCAGGTGAGGTTTACTGACCACTTACACTGCATGGCACCTATGTTACAGCACAATCTGTTCTGGTGTGCACATTCTCCATTTGTCTGGCCAGTGGTTCCCCTTCCCTTTATGTGTGTCTCTTTGGCCACAGTGGATGCTGTTATTTATTTCTAATTCTGATGTGGGCGGGATACATGCCATTACATCGCACACAGGGTTGTGGACTTAACACCTCTGAGTGTATCTGTTTAGCAGGTTGTCCATCATTGCACCACTCCATTTGCTTTGGTCCTTAGATGGTTTGTGTTGCTATATGCTGTTATGAGGCTACATGTGGGCCTAGCTATCATACCATCACAGACTGACATCTGCACAAGCCAAAATATGACAGTCAGACAGTCAGACAAAGGTCTACACATGGGGACAGGGTTTTAATCGTGTTCTACCACGCATAGACAATTGGGAGACCAGTCTGATAATTGCTTGTTTGCTCTTATGGGTTTGATGTCTGCTTCCCCACTGTCTGCCATTGCTGTTTTGACATGACCCTTTCTTGTTTGGCAAATAGTTGGCAGGCAAATGTGATCTTAGGACAAGCAGAACAGATATACAAGGCATACTTGGGCTCCTTCTGTGACAACCTGTGTCATTCCAGGGGTATGGCTATTGGCCAATGACATGTTGTCAGTGCTGACACAGAAAGGTGGCAGCCTTTTATACACTGGCAGTTCACTGACCTTCAAGTACCTCAACTTCTGAGAGCCAGACATCTGGACAAAGCCATAAGGGATTAGGGGAAAGCGTCCTAAATGTAGGGACCATTTTTAAGTATTGGCCTTACAAACCTAGAAGGGTGATTCATTAACAGGGTTTGCATTAGCATGCATGTTTCTATGGGTATGCAGTCTGACACTACATTCTGTCATTATTTTCTAATGCAGTGGTGATGCTGCGGTAGCGTTGTCGCCTCACAGTAAGATGTTGTCCTGTTTGATTCTCAGCTAGAGCGTCTTCTGTATGGAGACATGCATGAATGGGCGTACCTTCGTTGAAGGTTGTGCATCAGGGCCAGCAACTTGGCACGTAAAAATCTACTGCCAATCATTAGCGGACTGAAATTCCGCAGTGGCGACCCCTAACTGGGAAAAGCTGAAAGACATAACAACAACAAAAGTCTTGCGTGATTTGCCAATGAATTACCAGGCAACCACTATTTCATGTTATACAGACCACAATTATAATGCAAACCTCTGGACATTGTGCAATAGGTCTGGACAGTTGATAGGTATGGTAGGCACTGTGTAAGTTACTCCAAGCTGTGTACTGTCCATATGCGTGGCCCCATGTCCATGACCTGTACAGCTTTCCTGCATTGACAGATATTGACATCTGGACAGTGAGTACATCTCCTACCATAAGTGTAGCTGACATGCATAATAGTTGGCACTGCAGTTCTCTGAACATGGCCCTGTCAAAGACATCACTGTACCTAGGCCACTACAACACAACAGCCAGGAGTAAGTGCTGGCCAAATCCTGACAGTATTAACCACACATATACATAGCTCACTGACCTCTGCATATTGTGGACATGCAACAAGTTATCATGTGTATTGGGACAGCCCTGGCAAAGTGTGGTCTGCTGCTATTTCCCTGCAAACATACATGTTACTGCATTTCTATGGGAATATGGGGGGGGGGGGGACACACCTGTCAACTATACACATTTGCACAGACTGTGTTGATATTTGCTTTACATTTTGGTTCCATTTAGCATACTACTGTGCTCTGTCTTGGAGACTAGAGGCATATCACTAATATTACTAAAGACCACAGGTCAGATTGTAATGTCATACATTTAAGTTTCAGACTTCTTACCCTTCAGAGCCTTACTGCAACTGCAAGACCTGCTGTGATATCACTGTGTAAGTCTGTAGGGGGTATTTCATCATTGTCACCATTTGTGGGACTTTGCCAGATGTTTATTTATGGTTTTCTACAGGTGACTTGCTGAGCGAGACTGAGGGGTGAGTATGGGACCCCTACACTGACATCCATGCCTGTGACCTATGACCCCCCAGTTAGTTGCCCCCCACATATACTGCAGTGTTATTTATCACCTTCAGTACTACTGCATAGTGTGGGAAGGCCAGTATTGGGCAAACATTTCCTGGTGTCTCACATAGCTGTCAGTTGTCTGCTGCTATCCCAGTAGGCCACCGCATTCCATTGCATGCATGCAGAGATACCATAGATATGCTACCAGAACATATAAATACATTTATTTATTGTTAAAAAGACTGACTTACCTTGTGCCTGCAGCAGTTGTGTGATGCATGCAGTACGCTACCTATACATGGTAAGTTACAAGTAGTGTGATGTGTGTGTCATCCATTTTAATGTGTGTGTGAGTCAGAGAGAGGTGTCAGTCCCTTGGTGCCTGCAGTGTCAGTGTGTTTGCTATGTGTTGCCTCTTTGCCAAGGCCAGGCCATAATGGGCACACCTCCATCTGCCTACAGGAGCTGGCTCAGGAAGTTCATCCTCTGAGTCCCTCTGTGCCTATGGGGACCTTGGCAATGGTGGGGGATTGTGTGGCCCTTCCCCGTGCTGTTCTTGCTACAGCTGTTTCCACAGGATCATATTGCATAGCATAGTACATTCTATGAACATGTGTGCATATGTGGCTGGAGAGTACTGCAAGGCTCCACCAGATATATCAAGGCAGTGGAACCCTGACTTGAGCATTTCGAACACATGCTCTATAATGATCTTGGTTGTGCATGTGCCTCATTATGGCATTCTTGAGTGGGTGTGTGTGCATTTCTGTTGGGTGTCATCATCCATGGTTCCAGTGCATAGCCAGCATCCTCCACCAGATAGCCATATGGGATGTTCCCCCTGGCAAATCCCTGATGCAGCTGTGAGGAATGCCAGATGTGGGCATCGTTATAGCTTTCAGGGCTGCCAGCACACACTTTCATGATATTGTCCTGGGAATTGCACATGACCTTGCAGTTGATGGAGTGGAAGCCCTTGTGGTTTATATGCACCCTACCCTGCTCACCGGGTGGTGTTTTGATGTGGATGTGCATGCAGTCTATGGCACCCAGTACCTCCAGGTAGTCTGCTACATGCTGGAAGAGGTGCATATCGCTGGTCCACTTCTTACAGGTGCTGGGGAAGTAAATGTGCTCACCGGTATGTGGTAGCATGGCATCCAGGAACTGGTGGAGTACCCCGGATGCAGACCCCATGATGCCCTCAGTAGGTCTTTGGAAAGTACCTGTAGCTAGTATTCTTAAGGCTACACATACCTTGGTATCCACTGGGATGGGTTCCCTTCTGTTGGTTCTGGGTCTGAGGTGAGGCCAGCAAAGCTCGATGAGTTGCTGAAGTATGTCCCTGTCCACCTGTAGTGCTCTACTATCTCCAGATCATGTAACCCCTGGTAGGTTACCCTGGGCCTGAACACTCTTCTCCTCCTCAGGCTGGGGTGGTTGCTAGCATTATCCTCCTCACCCCCCTCAGCCTCTAGCACATACTGATGCATCAAAGTGACAGCAGCCCCTAACATTTTGTCAGTTAAAATTCCCCTGATTGTGTACACCAATGGTGCAGAGTTTGTGGGAAACACCAGACTGAAAGGTGTTTGCACAGTTTATACTGTTGTGCTGCAGATGCTGCCTGTATGATTGGCTAACTGTGATACATTCCACCTGTCAGCTGTATTATTTGTACTTGATTGTTTTTATTCTGCTATTTCCCTTTTGTTTTTTTCCCCTTCCCATTTCCACCTCTTTTAAGCCACAGAGGCATGCTGCTCAAACCCTGTGCCCAAATGTAAACAGTCTTGCTATTTCTGCTTTTTTTTTTTTAAGACCTGGTGCGCACCACACAAATCCATTTAGATAAAGTAAACACTTTGCAGTAGAAATGGCCCTCCCCTGGACACGAACACATTCTTCATTTCATGGAATAAGTCAATGCAGCCCCAGACACACCTCCTTGCTTAGCTATGCTTAGCTAAGCTCAAAGGGGATCCATGGAGCGTCAATCTGTTTACACCAAGCAAGACACACCCACTTTTCATGTCTGCTGCTTCTCCTGCTTACACTGCAGAATTATAGCTCCTACACAGTTAGGTGCACTCAGACACGGTCTCCCCCTTTGTGATTCATTAAAATTTGCTCATTTGCATACCCCACTACCTTAGTCCCTTGTTACACCAGTACACTGCAGACTTTCTCCTTAGCAACCACTGTTCCCTGTTATTGTTTTGATTCGACATGCCATAGACTATAATGGAAAAATGCAGATTTCACTTAAAATTGTCTTTTCACATTTTTGTTTTATTTTCGGCACAATCCCATTTGCATGCCACTGCCCTATGCTTAAACAGCCATCTGCCAAAAAAAAAAAACTTTGATTTTTATAATTTTGAAACCATATTCCATGCCAATGGCCATATTATTGGCCATTGGCATGCATAATGATTATAATACATGCTTTACTTTGAGCTGTCATGCCCCTGTTTTGATTTTTGAAGAAATGTATTCGGCTAGTAGCCAAATACATTTCTGCAGTGGACACTATTCTGGCATGGATGCCTACCTGCTTACTTAATCACTAAATTACCTCATTTGTATGGTTTTTCACCAGCAAATTAGCATTATCCAGTGGAGTCCATGCCAGAATAGTGCTGGGTGGCTCATGCACACTCCCAGCCTACTTTCCTGAATCGCACAGGCTCCGAACTCCATGTTTGGGCCATGCCACTATTTGGACATGGGATTTTAGGTTGCTAAATCCCTGGCAATGTCTTTTTTGCTGCATTTCATGTCATATTTACTCCTCTTAAAACTGCAGTCATTAGTACTACATCAAATGCACATATTTCTTCTAATAAAGAACTGGTCAAATGTATGTATATATATATATATATATATATATATATATATATATATATATATATATATATATATATATATTTCACAACAAAATGCAGTTGGTTTGATAGACCATTTCACCATTACAATGTTGCATCCTTTTACAGTACTGTGAGAATAGGGTGTTGCAGACTTTGAGTGTTTGTCACAGACAGCTGTGGTATATGTTCCACAATCAACTATGACCTAGATCATACCTCTCAACCATACTGAATTCCACAGCATTTACTGGTTCTAAGGTCAAAATAATGTCATGCCACGAATTCCCAAGTGAATCCTTTAATTCTAGGAGTGCCTTTTTTTTTTTTTTTATGAATTTTTGTTGATGTCTTCAAGTGCAGGGGCATGCGTGATGATGTCGGCTTTGTGAGCAGACTGCCAGCATGTTGGATTACTGCTTAGTGCTCGAGAGGTTGTGTGCTGTACTCCCTGTTTGTGTTTAAACTAATGTATGGCAGCATGGTTGTGGCAACGAGAGTTAATGAACTTGTCTGCATGATGGAGAGCAGCTGACTTTTTTGTTTTAAATTAAATTAATTAGAGCAGCAACTGGGCAAGGCAAGCTGATTCCAAAGCAGTTCATTCTTCATTACTAGTGCAGCAGCCGGACTGGTCTTCTTTTCTGCAGAGAAGAAATTATGAGAAAATTTATCACCTGTTCTTCTCTGGCTCCTCCAGGTAAAAGGAAAAAGAAAAGAAAAAAACAATACTGCTTCTAAGTTCTAGCTAGGTGGTCAGGTGTGTGTGTGTGTGTGTGTGTGTGTGTGTGTGTGTGTGTGTGTGTGTGTGTGTGTGTGTGTGTGTGTGTGTGTGTGTGTGTGTGTGTGTGTGTGTGTTGTACTTTGTAGTGTGTAGTTATATTTTTTTTTTTTTTCTAGCCATTTCCTTGAACTAAGTCTGTAAACTAATGCTGCAACATAGCTAGCACTGCTCTACTCTCTAGCTACTACTGTGTGTGTGTGTGTGTGTGTGTGTGTGTGTGTGTGTGTGTGTGTGTGTGTGTGTGTGTGTACTGTAGTTAACTATAGTGTGTTGCACTTTTGCAACAAGAGGGAGAGGGAAGTGTGACACTGTCTTTATAAAAAAGCCTCCACTCTGCATTTTTGTTGTCATCCTTAAAGTTTGTGGTGGTTTATTGAACCACATAGCTCTGCTCTTCAGTCTTCACCGATAAATTAACTAACAAAAATGCAAAGTTCGGCTTCAAGTTTATGAATGCCAGCCTGCATCTAGCTGAAGGGATCAGTTCAGTGGGGAAAATGTTTCATTTTTGTGCTTGTACATATTTGGAGACATACTGCTGAAGGGATTAGTGGTATCTGAGGATGGGGCATGTTTCATTTTGGTGCTTGTGTGTACCTGAAACTACTGAAGGCAATGGATCTCTGCAGGAAATGTTTCCTTGCAGTGCTTGTGCATACTTGAAGACATACTGCTGAAGGGATTAGTGGGGGTCTGGGGGACATGTTTCATTTTGGTGCTTATGCATTCTTGATATATTACTGATTGAATGGATCACTTGGCAAAATGTTTCTTTTTGGTGCTTGTGCATATTTGGACAAACTACTAGAGCTTTTGGTTTGTTGAAAAGTTAATGAGACAGAGTGTCATTGTGAAAACCAGATAGCATGTACAGAAAACAACAAGTGTTTTTATTTGTTCTTACTATGGTAAATGCCTCAGTTTTATGGGAAGGGGATGTAAATTATGAAATATCAATATATAATAACTATAAAACTGTAAATTACAACCCTTATATGTTAAGAGTTGGATTAATTTGAATGCTAAATATTAATTGTGCATTGTTTATTCTTCTTGAATACCAGTAGAGAATAATTTCTAAAAAGATGAAATATCTGATTATGTTTTCAAAGTATGTTAATATTATACTTCCCCTGAAAAGTATTATAATGAAATTCTGTATTGTTATACATTTCAAATAACTTTAAAAAGTACATTAATGTGCAATGGTGACCCCTAAAGGTACATGACACAGGATTCGCACTAGGTACATGAGGAAAGATGTAGACTAGAATAAGACATTAACTAATGGCATATGGTGGCAATCCACATATCTGCCATGATACCATCTGTATTAAGATGGCTAACAAATCTGTTAAACTTCAAGTAATAATGAAATGCCACATTCCTTTATCTGTTTCCAACGGCACTAGTCTAAAAAAGCTATTAAGAGGTTTGACTTGTCTTTGGAAATGGGACCACTATAAACTCAAATTAAAAAGTACATTAGAGTAGTAGTTAAGTATGTTTTTATATAAGGAAATTGTATTTTAGTTTTATACAAGATCAGATGTCAAAATAAACAAGTTCAGATGTTAATATAAATAAAACAGTTGTCTTTAGTTATATTTTGTGTTATTTAATATTAATGTTAAAAGTTGAAGCAGTTCATTTTAATTTTATAAAAGAAAATAGTATTTTAGTTTTGCATAAGTTCAAAGTTTGATACAAGTTGAAATATTAATATAAATAAAACACTATTCTTCAGTTTTTGCCTTTCATGCTCGTATATTGTCTGTTCTTCAGTTTGAGTATAAAAGTTGGTATCCCACAATTCCATGGGGTGGGCAGGGCTACATAATTATGTATGTGCATTTTATGTTAATCATCATACATATTTTTGGCCAGTTGTACCTATTTTTCTTGGGCTTTTGTACATATTTTTGATGTTTCCAGCTGAGAGGTATGATCCAGATAATAAAATCTTTGGCAAACCAGCTTGAAGTTATGGCTTGCACATTTCTGTCTGGGAGATCACCAGAACTTGCAATTTCTTTACATCAAACTGGGGGAAACAGATGCCTGAGAGATCTAGAATTTAGCATAGGTATTCTGTAAAATATTCCACTTCTGATGTGAACAAATATGGTGACAGTGAGACACCTTATTTAATTTCCCTTGTTAGTTCAGAAGGATAATTCCCTGCAATACAGGCTTCTTGGATAAGATGTTATACCAGATTTGAAATGTTGATGTAAAACTGTATATCTATTGACCACTCCAGACCTGGTGACAATTTGTGGCATCAGATGCCCCCTGGTTTAACTATGGCATAACAAATTGTATTCTTGGTAATTCAGGTCTTCTTCCACAGTATTTGATAAACCCATATTGCATGGGATGGACAAGTTTAGGTACACTATTTTCAAATCCATTGACCATAGTTTTAGCAAAAATATTTTCTTCAATGGGGAGAAATGAAACAAGCCTATCACTAGCATGGTTGGTGAGGTTTTTATCTCTTCTAGGAAAAAGTGCAATAGTAGCCAATCAACTAAACTATGGAATTTGGGCTCCTGAAGGTGCAGAAGCAGGACATCTGTCTACACTTCCAGTGACCCAAGTCTGAAAACTGATTCAAGCCATGGATAAGGCTTGCTGAGGGGTAGGCCAAAGCAGTAAATGATCAGGGCTACTATCCCAAGAGAAAAACTCGGGAAAGCAGATGCCTGAGAGATCTAGAATTTAGGCAAAACAATCTGTACTATAAATAGCTGAAACAACTGTGGCACGGCACTAAACTAGTTCTAAAGGATTTAAATACATCAGTGGTAAAATAATAATTTCCAGATGCCTTTTCCACTACTGGTGCAATCATTTCTGTTTAAGATTTTCCTAGCAGAAATAGAACTTTCAGATGTTCGTATTCCTCCTTAGACAAGACAGATGATTGGATATTATTTAAAAATTCATTATTTTCTTCACATTTAGTATCTCCCTGAGTAATATATATGATTTGGAACTATCCATTCATTATCTGATTGAATTGTTGTTTTATAAAACAGATCAGACTATTAATTTCTTTACACCAACTAACTTTATGCTTGGCTTTCCTACCGGCAGGTTTAGAAGCAGAAGCTGCAGAGAACTAATTCCCTCTGTCCAGTGGAATGACAGTATTCTTTGCCATCATTGATTTGTGCACAAATCTGTATGTGAAGTCATTTCCTACTTCACTTCCTCTAACTACAGCAGATATTTTTGTTCATACATTTAATCAGTTAGTAATTACACTGCTAGACTTCCTTTTGCTGCCACATATGCCTGTGTGTGCATGGTAAACTTTGTTCTCTCTACAGTTTATTTTAACATCTCTTTCTAGAGTTGTATTTTAAAGTATTCCTATTATGGATTGCATACCTCTCATATGTTGTGCCTTCATATTTTTCTTTGCTGTCCTAAGATTTAAATATTTTCTCCATATAGTTAAACCTTTCCAATTGTGTTTAAGTTAAGACACATTATAAATAATTAAATTAAGCTTGTATAAAGTTTTCAACTTACTAGCCATGTATGGATTATTAAATAAAGGTAGTTTATTTAAAAATGAATGAAGATGCTCTCCTTGTTCATATAATTTTTAAAGGCCAATGCTAAGATTTTCAGTGCTCGGCGGGTGAGAGGTTGATGGATTATACTGAGGCACCAGACATTTCTTCACACTCTAGATGATTCACAATGACATCTGTGACTACCACTTTAGTCAAGGGAGCTCTAATGAGCATGGATATTGTGGGTTAGATTGTCCTAAGATTACTAATTGTATACACACCAGGTTACGATATGAGAGGGAACACATGACAATGATGCTAATGACTGAGGAACTAAAATTACTATCATTTTGTGGGTACACATGAGAATATTTGTAGAGATCACATTACTCATGTCAAGTTATTAATTTTAAGCCACTAGCTTAGTCTGCTTAATGAACACACACTTGGAACAACATATGTATAGTTTTGCTCTGTGGGGCACAGCACTGTCTATACATAACCAGGGAAATGTTTAGAATAAGCCATGTGCAAGATAGTATGCACTTCGATATGGGCCATTCTTCTGAATGCAAATCTAAACAAACAAGGATCAGGCACATTACTGAAGTCTCCTCAAGGTCATTTTCATTGAAGTGTCTGCCTATGTAATAATAACTTGCTTCCAGACAGTGATGTGTTTGGGACCATCTGCATTTGGTCCAAACAAAGTTCCATTCTGTGCATTCTAGTTACCCATAACTCTTATTCTTATGTTATCCAAACTGGTCCCTGTAAGATGCTAATGACTGATAAACTAAAATTACCATTACTTTGTCGGTACAGCTCACTAGACTGTATCCCATGTCTTCACTAGGGGAGTTACATCTTTCTGCAAAATGTGTTCTGTTATAGAAATACAATGTTAGCTTTTAATTTTTTCATCTATTGTCAAATGTAATTTTTTGGTAAGTATCCCCACACTATTAACATTCTACATGATGCATTTAATAACATATCTTGTACATTAATAAGATTAGAAATTTGTTTACGCTGACATCACCTGAGGCAGAATCAGTTTGCTACATGTTGCTATAGAAGGACGAAATTATGTCTGTCTGTGTATGTCTGAGTGTGATCATGTAGGACTGTGAAAGGTAAAGAAAAAAAAACAGTATAAACAAAATTCTTGTAAAGAAAACTACCTACAGAAAACCACAGTGACAGTTATAAAACTGTAATACACAGATAGCTATTACTGGGCAGTTCTTCCTCTGCACTTTTGTATCAAATGAAAAGAAGACTCTTGTGGCAGGGACATGGTCAGCCACCAACTAGATGCCCAGCCCCAGAAATATATACAGCTTGCATATAAATGTATCACTTCACAATTCAACGTATATAAATTATTACTCTTGTGTTCATGAGGGAGCTGTAAGAGAAAAAAAACGTTACCTGTAACATTACACATCATACCTTTAGAAGTCTAATGTCATCTTGCATTTTGAGAGAAAAATGTTATATACTGAAGTTCAAATATAATCAAAATAACAGGGCTAACTAATGAAAATGAGCCCAGATGTAAAATGTATTGCCCAGCCTAACGTGTCATGCAACAATAAACATTTTCTGTTAACAAACATGATTACATAAGCGGTAGGATTCAATAAACTCTGTGCAGGCTTTGGGTGAAGATTACATACAGTTTACGTTTGCTTGGTGAGCAGCAGTGCAGTGGTGATTACATATTCATGTTGTGCACCATCTTTAAACATAAACAAGCACAGTATCATGGCTGACAACAGTGTTGCCTGCCAGGAAACCATGTAAAGCAACATAGATAGCAAACTTGTTTACCTCAGAGTAAAACTAGGTTAGCTGGATTGCATAGAATGCCACAGTGATTACCAGAGTTTATCATGTAGCAATGTATATGGTTCAAACACATTACAGGACAGTGTATACAGTGCAGAATATCGTGCAATCCCATTCCAGGCATTCTGCACTGCAGTTGTGTAAATGATCTAATGAAAGGGTACATGGACTGCCATGTAAAATGAACACTCAGGGGAAGTGTGTATTGAATAGGGACACACACATGAATTGTAGAAATGAGCACAGAGAAAGGGGACAGGTGAAACATGGTAATGTTCAGCAAATGAGGGCATGTCAATGGAAGACAGCTGTAGCAGGAACACTAATCCCATATCAACATGGTATAGTATGGACTGTACAGTGAAAATGTATATTTTGTGACTGTCAGATAAGGTGACATAACAATGGAGAAGATTTCTAGGAGATATAAGCATCCTGACATGAACAATGGCGAGGACATCTATCAGAGCTGTTATATACAATTGTGGTTGGGTGCAAATTATGAAGCTGTGCAAACTGACTTGCCTGAATATGACTGTAATGTCAGCAGAGGTCTCCAACAAGTGGGCCATAGTTACAGGCTCATAGACAACAGTAAAAGAAGCATGCACAACCATGGACAATAGCAGAATAATACCACCAGTAACCCCATGTCTCTGACATAACATATGTGATTCTGAGTGATCATTGATGGTTCTGCACAAACCAACTAGATGCCCAGCCCCAGAAATATATACAGCTTGCATATAAATGTACCACTTCACAATTCAAAGTATATAAATTATTACTCTTGTGTTCATGAGTGAGCTGTAAGAGAAAAAAAAACGTTACCTGTAACATTACACGTCATACCTTTAGAAGTCTAATGTCGTCTTGCATTTTGAGAGAAAAATGTTATATACTGAAGTTCAAATATAATCAAAATAACAGGGCTAACTAATAAAAATGAGCCCAGATGTAAAATGTATTGCCCTGCCTAACGTGTCATGCAACAATAAGCATTTTCTGTTAACAAACATGATTACATAAGCAGTAGGATTCAATAAACTCTGTGCAGGCTTTGGGTGAAGATTACATAGAGTTTACGTTTGCTTGGTGAGCAGCAGTGCAGTGGTAATTACATATTAATGTTGTGCACCATCTTTAAACATAAACAAGCACAGTATCATGGCTGACAACAGTGTTGCCTGCCAGGAAACCATGTAAAGCAACATAGATAGCAAACTTGTTTACCTGAGAGTAAACTAGGTTAGCTGGATTGCATAGAATGCCATAGTGATTACCAGAGTTTATCATGTAGCAATGTATATGGTTCAAACACATTACAGGACAGTGTATACAGTGCAGAATATCATGCAATCCCATTCCAGGCATTCTGCACTGCAGTTGTGTAAATGATCTAATGAAAGGGTACATGGACTGCCATGTAAAATGAACACTCAGGGGAAGTGTGTATTGAATAGGGACACACACATGAATTGTAGAAATGAGCACAGAGAAAGGGGACAGGTGAAACATGGTAATGTTCAGCAAATGAGGGCATGTCAATGGAAGACAGCTGTAGCAGGAACAGTAATCACATATCAACATGGTATAGTATGGACTGTACAGTGAAAATGTATATTTTGTGACTGTCAGATAAGGTGACATAACATTGGAGAAGATCTCTAGGGGATATAAGCATCCTGACATGAACAATGGGGAGGACATCTATCAGAGCTGTTATATACAATTGTGGTTGGGTGCAAATTATGAAGCTGTGCAAACTGACTTGCCTGAATATGACTGTAATGTCAGCAGAGGTCTCCAACAAGTGGGCCATAGTTACAGGCTCATAGACAACAGTAAAAGAAGCACGCACAACCATGGACAATAGCAGAATAATACCACCAGTAATCCCATGTCTCTGACATAACATATGTGATTCTGAGTGATCATTGATGGTTCTACACAAACACACTTGTACAACCTTAATTATGGAATGTCAGCAATGTATGAGGGTAATCAAGCACACCATCCTGACACTGTAACATCTGCTGGAGGTGTTGGGTGGATACTGCTATACCTGTACGTGACATTATGATCCATACAGGCTAGCTGATTAGTATGCATGGCATACATATATATGGCACAATCCACACTGTCACTAATGTAACTCATGCCATCAATGCTGTCAAACAGCTATGTATGTACTGTGTACATCACCTAAACAGGTATCACACATACAACTGGTATAACACCTTGATGGAGATTCCACACCATCAGACAGTAATGTTTATGTATCAAAATGAATACCTAGGGTATGGCCAGGAAGATTTGTGACAGCTCACTGTGGCAAAGGTGGTGCACTTCAGTTACACATCACTGCAAGATGCGTAGGGCGGTACATAAAGAAGGGTGCATTACACTCAGTTATTGGTGTGATGAAGGCTGTGACCTATTGAGGTATTATGGCCTTTGATATGGATGTCCTGCACATAATCAGTAATTGTGTTACATACAAGGGAGTAGTCACCACTATGGCCACATGCAGGTGGACATTCCACATACCATATACTCCAGGACACAGGTCACATACCACTTGGTCTGCTTATAGGGTGTGATGTCTACATTATTCTTGGGTTGTGCATTTGGTTTCATAAAGTAACACATCTTCTCCTGTTTTTGTTTCATGTGTTGTTATGGCTGTGGTAATATTTTTTTTCTGTGTGTTGATACTGTCTATATTATATTAATATCACAGATGGAGTCAATGATTGCCCACAATCTGTAGTCATCTAGACAGCTGTTTGGACACAGGATGTGTATGTCATTCTTGACATCTGTGACTTAAATAATGGACAGGAAAGGACCTAGTAGACAGCCCTGATGTATGGACCTAATCACTGGACTCAAGATATAGGTTACTTTACATATTTCAACATATTCAGATGTCACTTATGTGATCCAGTAGTTTTCCCACTTGGTGACATAGGTGTTTATGGCCACATCTGATAGTGTTGAGTGAATACCTCAGTGTGGATTTGGCGTCTATATCATAACATCGCAAATTGAAAATATCGAACGCTCACAAGAGCAAAAAATGCTGAAACTCGAATTTGGTATTGTGGGTGGCTGTGCCCCCCCCCCCACTAAATATATATTCCAACTCTGAGATTACACTACAGTGAAGAAAGGGCAAATATCCCAATCTTCACTGCACTGCGATCCCAAAAACCGACCCCCGACATTTCGGCGCTTTCGCTGTTGTGCCATTCAACATTTTCACTTTGTAATAATATGATATAGATCCTGAATTTCTGTCAACTGCCTTGGCCTGGTCAAGTTCCACAAGATGATAGTGTTGTTATCATGCATGCCCTTGATGACCTATAACAGACATGGATGTAGCATTAACAACTCATACATGTTTGTTCCACACATATGGAATATTACTAGTGTCCATTTAGAAAAGGTCCATGATGACATGTTGGTCTATGTCACAGAAGAGGAGAGTCAGGATGTGTCTATACATGCATGTATCAGGTACTGCTCCCCTCCCCCACTCAGATGGATGCATGTTGATGTACACCCTTCTACAGGAACATATACCATCTGAAGAGTGTGTTGATGTATGTATCCTACCATGTTAGGTAGCTACATGTTCTGAGTCATGCTAGTGACAATCTGTGATGTTGTCACAGCCCACTGATTCAGTGTGATAGTCCTGGATGAAGGTAAGTCAGTGCATACTGCCTATCTTGATCTGGCCTAGGGTTTGGACACAATCCCCCACTCAGGTATCATTGAGGAACTCTTCCAGCTGTGGATTAACCCTTATGTCACTATATGGTTAATCAATTGGCTTATCGACAGAACACATACTGTGAAAGTTGATGAATCAACCTCTACCAGTAGAGCTGTCACAATCGACATACACCAATGAGCTGTGCTAGGCCCTTTACTGTTTGGAATCCATTTTTCAACTGTCCATGCTAAGGCATACAGCCTTTGGCTTACCATGTTTGCTTACTATTGCATGTTGGGTGGAACCATTGAGTCCACCAAAGATGTTAACATATTACAGGATGGGCTAATGAAGAAAAATGATTGGTGCCAAAGCCACGTGGTCTACAAATAAATGCAAAAATGTGTCATTAGTTTTGCCTTCTGCAAAGTGGAATTCCCCAATAATTACAGCATTGACAACATTCCCCTATGCTAAAACCCAGTGGTGCAAGACCTGGGAACACACATAGGTAGCAATCTGAGCTTCGACCACCAACTGAGTACAGTGGTATGGAAAGGATATGTTGTTCACCTCATAAGTCAGACTATCGTATACAGATCTGAGGACGATATAACAACACTGTACTTGAACCTCATCGGAAAACGACTATTATGCTCCCTTTTGCATGTACCAAACCAAACACTTGAAGAAGCTGGAGACACCACAGGGGTTTCTCACCAAGAAAATATAGGGCCTACAAACCATGCCATGATGTATGTGGATAAACTGAAAGCCCTGTCACTGTAATATGTATCATATCTGATAATGTGATTTGTGCCTGGCCTACAGGCCGGTCTCTGACCCTGCCCTGATGGGAATACTGCACATCCACAAATCAGCTATAGCTGATGACATTAGCAGAGTCTGGTGAGAGGAAGATGGTACTAACAGTGTCCCACACGCTGGTTTAAAATACTGTCTCTTATGTAAAGCAAGTGCACAAACACACACACACACACACACACAAACACACACACACACACACACACACACAGACACACACACACACACACACACACACACACACACACACACACACACACACACACACACACACACACACACACACACACACAAGCACACCAGCTGACTGCAATAGAAGCAGAATGCCTACCTATCTAAGTACATCAGCTAGAAAACTCTGTATTTAAGGCAAGTGCCACAGCTCAAGTATGACTTGGAAAGTGGCAGACAACAGTTTATGGATGATGACATCAGCAGTGTCTGGTGAGGAGAAGATGGTAATAGCAGAGTCCCAATTGCTGGTGTAAAATGTTCTATTTAATGTTAAGCAAGTACACAAACACAAGGACACATGCTCACCAGTTGACTGCAGTGAGAATAGAACATCTACCTTTCTAAGTACACAGACTAGAGAACTCTGTATTTTGCACAAGCACCATGGCACAAGTCTGACTTTTACAAGGCTGCAGGACAACTTATAGTGGAAGACTTCAGCAGTGAATGTTGAAGAGATGTTGAGAGGCCTGCATGAAATGGATGATTAGACATGTGCATGTGTCAAAATACTGCAATCAGTGAGATTGGAGTGGTAAGTGCAAGATGCACATTTATGGTCTTTGACTAGATAGACACACACACACACACACACACACACACACACACACACACACACACACACACGCACACACATCCAGTTGACTTCAGTGAGAACAAAACCCCTACCTATCTAAGTTCACAGTCTAGAGAACTCCGCACTTTACACAAGAGGCACGGCACAAGTGTGACTTTTATAAATTTGCAGGACAACTTATAGTGGAAGACACCAGAAATGAATGTTGTGGAGAAGACGTTGGGAAGCCTATATGAAATGGATGTGTAAGCATGTGCAAGTATCATAATATTGGCAATCCATTGGATCGGAGTGGTAACTACAGGATACATACTAATGTTCCTCTGACTAGAGAGAGACACACACACACACACACACACACACACACACACACACACACACACACACACACACACACACACACACACACACACACACACACACACCCACACACACCCACACACACACACACACACACACACACAAACCTCCCAGTTGATTGCAGTGAGAACAGAACCCCTACCTATCTAAGTGCACAGACTAGAGAACTATGTAATTTACATAAGCACCATGACACAAGTCTGACTTCTACAAGGATGCAGGACAAGTTATAATGGATGACATCAGCAGTGGATGTTGGAGAGATGTTGGGATGCCAGCATGAAATGGCTAGCATGACCTACTGTCAAGATATTAAAGTTCTGCATGTTACCAGATTGATGAGTGTGCATTTGTTGTATTTAATGGCTGTGTTTCCAATGTACAGCTATACTTTAAGAGACAGCTTTACAAGCTATATGCAAATAGGTGTCCACATTACTACGAGTATTGGAAAATCTGAATGTGTATTGTCATGCTATTCTATTCTGCATGGCATATAAGACAACATTTGTTATTTATTTATGTAGTGTTGATATATTTGTGAGCAAATACTGAGAGACTAAGGTTGCGGTACTTGGGGAGGTAACAGATGGCTGCATTATAAATATGTGTCTTTTTCTTAGATAGTGCCTTCCTTTTATTTGTTTTCAAATGTAGTTTCATGTCATGAACACTAAATGGAGAGTAAACAGAAGTATTGCATGCTGTTGCTCACTTTGCATAGTGCACATCAAGCAGTGAGTTGGCGTGATGGTTAGCAAAGTGTTTGCATGCGATATACATATTTCTACCACTTTCCCTGTTTGCATAGTAAGCAGTGCTCATACTGTGGCCTCATTGCTAAAAGTCTGAAAGTTCTTAGTACTGAGTGTATGAAACACACCTGCTGCTTAGCTGACTCTGTGGCAGCAGGTATAAATGCATTGACACATTCCTTTTAGAGCCCAGATGATATATGGTTTGAATCCAGGTGTATGTAATACTTTTAAATAAGTAGTAGTAATGCAATGAAATTATTCTTTATACTACATCCACCATGTGTTACTGTGTGTTGATGTAGCATAGCATGCTTAAGCAGCATTGACAGAGGTAACCACACCACAGAAGAGTTGTTCACTGTTGTTTGGCATTGGTGTGTGATCCTAAACTCTGCACAAACATAGAGGCCAAATAGTGAAGGGCTCAATTTTTTTGTTATTTATGTGTGTTATGTGTTATTTTAGTTTTTGACCAGATTATAGGTGTTAAAATGGGGTAGATAGGAAAGTGGTGAAATTGGAGGCAAGCAGCAAAAAGAACAAAGGGAAAGCAATATAAAAATATGCAGGAGGGAGGTAGGAAAGAACCATAGCTATTCATGTCTTCAGCAGTGCAAAAAAAAAATAAAAGTATGTACAGAATATTAGCTGAATTTGAATTATCACCTCCACAAAGAAGGGTGACAACAACACAGTCATCTTGTATAGCCAGCTGGATCAAATCAAGTGTATCAAGAAGGCATGTGTGCAAAATGGAGAACTAAGTATGGGACTATATATATATATATATATATATATATATATATATATATATATATATATATATATATATATATATATATATATATATATATATGTGTGTGTGTGTGTGTTTGTGGGACAGGTACCCATTTTTTAACCTCAGTAAGAGAGGAATGTTGGGTAAAGTTCAATATTTCTGGGTGAGGTAAGTTGGGTAGGTGAGGAAGCAAATGCAAACAGAACAAAGAAAATGAAAACACAGGGATGGTGAGGGGACACAAAAGGCTGAGGTATATCATGATTGAGGTGAGGGACAGGAGAGCACAAGCCTATGCCCATCAAATATGGGAATAGTGAGAATCCAGTCCTCATACACAGGAATGTCATCACTGAGCCCTTACTCCAGTTGTTGCTGGAGTGCTTGCTGTCTCCTCCTTCTACAGACTATAAGGGAGAGCAGCCTCTCTATCCAGTGTAGGTGTACACCAATGGTGCTGTGCATGACCCTACTCACCAACCATGGCATCTCCTGGTGTGTGATGAAATCTCCACCTCTGCCAGTACTCCCAGAGGGTAACACAGCACCAGCTGCAAGGGTGGTGCTACCTAAGGGCACAGGTAGTACAGGGGCAGCAGAGGCAGTACCATCAGGTTGGGTCCCAGATGTGCAGGGCATTGGTGGTGGAGCTGGTGGAGCAGGGGCAGGCTGAGCCACTGTGGTTGGCCTACCTCCCTGTGCTGTGAAGCATTTAGTGATTTTTACAGATGGATGACATGGAGACATTTTGATGACACATAATGGAAAAAAAAAGATAAGGGCTGGGGTGAGAGAAAAAAGATAAAATTAGTTACATTGCATGTGACATACAATGCATTATCACAAAAATGAAAGTATTTTAACTGACATTTTACATTTAAGTATACTTCCTAACAACTACAAACTATAATTACAGATTGCTCAAAGTAATCCTCGCAATGTGCAGTTATTGCACATATGCTTGGTCCAATTATACAGATTACAGTTAACAGCAGGACTTTTATGCCACTTCTGTTGAATTTGATAGGTCCAATTATACATATTACAGTTAATAGCAGGGCATTTATGCCACTTGTGATGAATTTAATTTATATAATATTATTAAAGAATTGCAGTATTGTATAGTTGTTAGCCTTGGTATTTGAACACTCAACCTATGACTTCAGTCTTACACTTGATTCCTAATATTGGTTTGTGCTACAGACTGATACATGCACACTTGCTTTTACAGTTAAGATATGCATGCTTACTTTGCTACTACTGTGCTGAAAACAAAACCAATTTCTTTAAATTTTAAAGCTATAATACTATTTCTCTTGTGCTGCATACATACCACTTGCTTCCCTCAGTCTCTCTAGATGACCAGCATGGTCCTGCCTATTCACAGCTATTTCAGATTTAGTTGTGAAAGGAAAAGAAAAGAAAACAAGATCATTATGCATACCCAGTCTTGCCTATATTTAGCTTTCTATGTATTATAAATTCTCTTTATTAGCATACATACACAACTGTGGGATGTTGTTAGTTCAAAGCCACAATGTATCCCTCCTGTGCCTTTTTAGGTTGCTGAAGTGGTGCCTACACTGTATTCCAGTGTGTGGGATGCCATTTGCACTGGATACAGCATTGGACAGATTATTCCATGACTCAGGCTTGTACTGGGAACAAGAATAGTCCCTTGTAGTAGCCTTTGGCTGTGGCACATTACCAGGAGTCCAATAAATATTCTGGACTCTTGAACTCCCCACTGCTGCACCCTAAATTTGGTACTTTTCTCTCCAGCACTAGACAAATCTAATCTCAAAGCAGTGCAATAGCAAATAATGGTTCCCTGCCAGTTTCTGCTATTTCATTTACTGGTAGTGTGTAAACCCGAACAATGATGCCAATTATATTTGCCCGATGTTAAGTGGAGAGCAACAGTGCCATACGGAGAGGAAAGCAATTTTTGAAATTGGAAGATTAGTCTGACACATTGACATTAGTTTGAGGGGTGTCTGCTGCTGTAACTGTTAGGTGATTTAACTTTGCAGATATGCACTGGGGGCATACATTTCATGTCATAACACATGTTTGTTTGGCTTTATACACTGCTACAACTGATTTTTACAGTGTGGGATTCCAATCTATGCATAAGGGACAAAACATTTTCTTCCACAGCACTGATTTTCCATCTTTGCCACTGAAGAATTGGTTCTCAGACATAGTGATGAATCACTTATAAGTGCAGATTTAAACATATTGGTGTTAACCAGGTATGTGTGTGACCTGACAAGGTCCTTGTATATACATTAATTTGTGTATATGTGTCTTATTTAAGTGTGAAGGTCATCCAAGTCCAGATAGCAGAATTATACTTACAGGAACATAGTAGACAGTATATCTTCAGTCATACATCTGAACCTTCAAAACACAGTAAGGGTGTCTTATCCCTCATAGATATAATTCATATAAGCACCACTATTTATAATTATGAATAAATTGTTATAAGTGATATTTAATATAATGTGAAATGGAAAAGCAGTAAAAAAGTGTGGAATTTTCTGTATTAGAATCCAGGACCATGTGTATAACAGCCCTACACTTATACCTGTTGTCGCATAAATAGTAAAACAACTCTTGTATAGTTTCCTGTTCATTAGTATAAACTGAGCAGTTGCAACAGTAAAAATGTGTTGCACTTCTTGTATTAGAACACAGGGCCATTGGTATTACAGCCCTACACTTACACCTGTTGCCACAGGAATAGTTAAATGACAGTTGCATAATTCCCTATTTTTTCTTAGCTTCTGTGTGTTAACTGCCACCCAGTAGCCAGCAGAATTAATAGAATGTATCTGTTTTGAAATTGTTGACAAGCTCGCATAGTGGCACTACTTCCAATGCTCTGTCAGTCAGTGAGGTGTCCACACCTAGACTTGGTAGACCATGGGGTCATAGTCCTGGGCATCTTCATGAGGAGAGCTCATCCATCAGACATCAGTCATATTCAGGTAGCAGCAATGCATCTGATCATGTGAGTGGACAAGCCAGTGCAACTCCTGGCAGAGCCAGTTCATGTGGATGAGTACAATAACAACTGTCACCTCTACTATGCATGGCTAACACCTGTCTGACATACAAGGTGTAGAGCTATCACAGAGCTTGGCTTTCATCTTGCAGACACTCACACACTAATTTCACCTGTAAGGCCCATACAGATATGTTCAGAACAGTTACATGGTTTAGCCATGAGGCCTAAAGCTAATTCTGTCTCAGTGGCCATTTGTAACTTTATGCAAATATCTACCTGTTTCTCTTTCTTACTCACATACACTCACTTCCCTTTTGGGTCAGCCAAGGCTTTCTGCACCCCACACACACACACACACACACACACACACACACACACACACACACACACACACACAAAAACAAACACCATGTGCAAGTGATTATAACTGTGCCGTATCCTTGATGTAATGGGATCCTATCTCGCCTACATTCATAACTGATGGGGACTCGGCCAACTAGTATACTAGAATGAAGTCTCTTATTGGCTGGGCTACCCTCTATCCCAGGATGCACCACACCTGCTTCCCCAGATCTCGTTTGCCGCTTTATCAAGCTAGACGTGGTCTCGACTTGGCTGGAGCTAAGTGTATTTTCTTCTTTTTCTGGTCTTTGACCTGGGGTTTCTCATAAATTCAATCAACAGCTGTTTTAACAGCTATTCTTAAGTTTGTGTATTGTTTGAGTGTTATTGGCATTTTTGTATCTGTTGGTACTTCGGGCAAGGCCCATTTAAGTTAGAGGGCCTTTGCCCTTCTTAGTGGAGTGAGTGTGTTGTCTTTTTATTCCTTTTTCTTCTCCGGGTAAAGCCCGTTTAAGTTAGAGGGCTTTTGCCCATCGTTGTGTTTCCTTTGTTGTTGTTGTTCTTTCTCCTTGTGAGGTAAATCTTGTGTTCAGAGGGCTCGCGCCCTATTCTCGCGCTTAAAGTTTTGGTGAAGTACTGTTTTTTGTGTGGCAGTTAGATTGTTCCACTATTCCATTAGTTGTTGGTGAAAATGGCTAAAGAGCAGAAATCTGGTTTTAAAAAGTGCACTAAGTGCAATTATAAAATGTCTATCACGGATAGTCATGCCATTTAGTTTATTGTTTAGGGCCAAAGCATTTGCAAAGAGACATGTAGTGTGTGCCATGCCTTTTCCGGCTAGGGTTCTTCAAGAACATAAAATAAATTAATCCTGAAGGGCCTTATTAAGCCCTCCTTTGAGGAAGCTTTGGCTTCATCTTCTGCTACTGCTTCTAAAAAGAAAAGGTCGTCGGCTCCGACCAGTCCGTCGGAGCCGACTACTAAGAAGCATAAATCGACCCCTTCTTCCTCGGCTCCACTGACTTGGGCCGAGGGTCGAGTCTGCCTCGATGCCTCTTTCCTCGGCTCCATTAGTTTCGGAGCCGCAGGTTGGAGCATCGAGAGGCAAATCACCTCCCTCGGTTCCATTGGTCTCGGAGCCGATGGAGGTGTGCAGCTCAGACTCTTCCCCCTCGGCTCTGAAAGCTCCTTCGGTGCCGATCCTTATTCATACTGTGTCGGATCTGGTGCCGATAGTGTTGGAGCCCTTTTGGAGCCGGTCCCCTACCTTGTCGGAGCCGAGAGAGAAGTCGTCTCGGCCCCTTTCTATTTCCTCTAGATCCTCCAAATTATCTGATTCGGATTTGGATAGAGTTATTCAGAGGCTTTTCCAGTCTCCGGTTTTCGCAAAAATGGTCTCGGCTCCAGCCCATTTGGCCCCGGAGCCAATCCCCCCCTCGAAGCTTTCGATTCCTCCTCCAACTTCCTCGGAGCCGTTGGAGTCGGTGATGGTGGAGCAAGGCGGAGCCGTACAGTCAGAACCGAGACCCCTTCGGAGTTTATCGGTTCCGACCATTGTTCCTACCCTGTCCTCGGGTTCAGGGTTCAGTACCGGGACTTCCTCAGCCGGGGGCCGAGGGGAACATCTTGGAGCTAGGTGCCTCAGTGCCTAGTCTTCCCCTCGGAGCATCGGCTGCGGGGATTCCTAGTGCCGTCGTGGTCTCTCGGCCAGTGACCTCCATGGAGTCTGGAGGTCCTGCCTTTGAGGCCATGAGGAGCGCGCTGGCCATGTCCTTGCCGGCTCAGCAGGTTTCCATCTCACCATCCCTAGACCTAGAGACTGGTGCTTCTGGCGTACTGCAGTCCAATGACAGCGGGGTCCCAGGGCCTGAGGATACCCCCGTGGGGGGTTCCCTTCTTCCGGGGGGTCCGTCCAAAACCGCTTCGGATGAGCCTCCATGGAAGAAATTGTGCAAGAGGAAGCACGTGGACTCCCAAGATGAGTCTATCACATCTGACACTGACCTCGATGATGCAGAGGGGTCTTTCTCGGATATCCTTGAGATTCTGAGACAGAGAGGAGATTGGCAGGTCAAAACCCCTTCCGCTGAGGAGTCAGTCTTCCTCAAGGCCTTCGGGGCCCAGCCCTCCGCCTCCTGGGTGTCTCCGCCCTTCGATGAGTTACTTGATTTAATTTCTCGAAGGGCTTGGGAGCACCCTGACTCTGTGGAACCGGTGCCTGCAAGACCCAACAAATTCCTTTCAGCCCCCCTTCAAAAGGAATTTTTAAAGAAAGGAGTTCCTGTAGATGCGATGGTGGTGGCATCTGCCACACAGCAGGACGTGGCAGAGGCTTCAACGTCTATCCACCCTCCTAATAAGGATTCCAGGAGCATGGATAGTGCGGGAAGCGTACCCTTTCTTCAGCGGCCTTTACCTTACGGTCGCTGAATTACCTGTGTCATTTTACTAGGCTCCAAAGGGACCTCCTTAAAGAGCTAGGTGAGTCCCTCACAGGTAATCTACCTGAGGCGTTAGCCCACACTGTTGGCCAGATGACTACCTTATCATCCATTGTGAACTCGTCCATGAGGCTCATCTCGTATGTGGCCGAGGGTGAGTAGAAACAGCGGGAACAGGCGTGGCTAGGAGACACGCCTGGTTACGCTATATTCCTTCGGAGGCCTTCAAGTCTTCCTTCGCTGGCGCCCTTTTGATGGGTGCTCTTTGTTTGGACCCAAGGTGAAGGACACACTGACTCAGTGCGAGCAGGAGGGCAAGACCATGACTGCCGTTGGGGCCCATTTTTCCGCTCCCTCTAGGCCTTACCCCAAGGCCCAGAGAGGAGGGAAAATGTGGTTCAGGAAAACTCAGAGGTCTTTCCCTACTCCACCCAGTGATCCCTCTAGAGGCAGGGGGAGTGGGAAGAAGGTGTCCCAGAGGTGGGAGAGGGGCCGGTAACTCTGGAGACCGCGATTCCTTTCGTGGTTCCTCCTACGCTCACCGTCCCTGAGTTGGTGCCTGACTGTGCAGCTCCGGAGCCAGTCGGGGTTCGTTTTGCGGAACACCCACAGGCTTGGGAAGCTATTACCAGCGACCAGTGGGTGCTCCAGATTATTACCGGAGGCTATCTCATTCCCTTCATCAAGCCCCCTTCCTTCAGGAAATCCCGGACGTGCCACCCAGTCAGCGGGATCAAGCAGCAATAGAGGTTTCAAAGCTGCTAGAAAAAGGAGTCATCCAGCCGGTCCCCGCCGATCAGATCGGATCAGGAACTTACTCAAGACAATTTTTGGTGCCAAAAAAGACAGGGGACTTCAGGCCCATTTTGGACCTCAGTTCATTGAATCACTTTGTGAAAGTCCAAATTCCGAATGGTCACTCTTCAGTCCATTCTCCCACTATTGGAGAAGGATGTCTGGATGTGCTCCATAGATCTCAAGGACGCTTACTATCACATTCTGATAAGTCAAGAGTCCAGGAGTCATTTACGCTTCCGCCTGGGAGACAGTCATTTCCAGTTTCGAGCAACGCCCTTTGGTCTCACCACAGCCCCCAGGGTGTTCACCAAGTGTCTGGCAGTGGAGACTGCTCACCTGAGAAGTCTAGGATTCCAAGTGTTTCCATATCTAGACGACTGGCTCCTTACTGCCACCTCCAAGCATCTACTAATTCAGTCGCTCATGGCCACAGTCAGCTTGGGCGTTTCCTAGGAATCACTTTCAACTGGGAAAAATCTGTGCTACAGCCATCTCAGCGTATTACCTTTATAGGTGCAGAGTTAGACACAAGAAGGATGCGCGCCTTCTTACCGGCAGAAAGGATTCAGGTTTTGCAGAATCAAGTTCGATCCTGCCTCCCCCTATCAAGAGCTCCTGCCAATCTGATTCTGCAGGTATTGGGGTTGATGGCATCAACTATTCTCCTAGTCCCCTTAGCCAGACTGCACATGTGAGTGCTGCAATGGCTACTTTCGGTTCAATGGTCCTATCAGGAACTTCCCTTGAACCACTTGGTTATGATTACGGAAAGTTGCCATCGAGATCTGCATTGGTGGCTCCTCCGATCCAATCTCGACCAGGGGCGACCTTTTATCCTTCATTCCCCCGTTGCCACTGTGACCACGGATGCCTCCCAGGTAGGGTGGGGGGGTCATTATCTGGACAGGTCTGTCCAAGGCACATGGCAACCCCAGGAAGCGCATTTACATCAATATCCTGGAAATGAGGCGGTGCTACTGGTACTACAAGCTCTCCATCACGCTCTCCCGCAAGGTCTGATTGCTATCCTATCCGACAACATGTCGGTAGTTTGGTATATAAACAAGCAAGGCGGGACCAGGTCGTACCCACTGTGCAGAGAAGCCATGAGACTTTGGCACTGGGCGGTAGCTACCAACCACTTCCTAATGGCAACGCACATCCCGGGGAAATCCAATGTGATTGCGGACAGACTAAGCAGGATTATCCTGTTACCCCACGAGTGGTCCCTCAACCAAAGAGTGGCTGCGAAAATTTTCGCCAAATGGGGTCTCCCTTGCTGCGATTTGTTTGCCAGCCCCCACAATGTGAAGTGCAGAGAGTTCTTCACTCTGACTCTCTCTCAGGGACAGATTCCCAGGGATGCTCTAACCCACATTTGGCCCCCCGGTCTCCTTTATGCCTTCCCTCCGGTTCCCCTCCTGCCGAGGGTGATACAGAAGGCAATTTACCTGGAGAGCGACATGATTTTGATTGTCCCACACTGGCCTCGTCAGGTTTGGTTCCCCTTCCTTCGGAGGTATGCGGTGGAAGGTCCATGGTTTCTGGACCCGGTGCCAGACCTGTTGACTCATCAGTCAGGACAGTCTCACCCATCTCTCAGGTCCTTGAGGTTGGCTGCTTGGTTACTTCACTTCCATCCTTAGTCAGGGACAGTTCCCTCTCTCCGGAGGTTATCCACATTTTGTCCTCTTCTCACAAACCTTCCACTATCAAACTGTATTCCAGCAAATGGAAGAGGTTTGCCCTTTGGCACAGTGGCGGTACAGACCCTCTTACTGCCCCAGTACCGGAGGTCTTAAATTTCCTGGCCTCTCTTTTTCAGTTGGGCTCTTCAGTTTCCACGATTAAGGTTCAGCTAGTGGCCATCTCTAATTTTCATGTTTCTTTTGTACCTTCATTAATGGCAAACAAGCTTTGCAAGTCTTTCCTTAAAGGAGCGTGGCTCCTTAGGCCCCCGATATCTCATCCTGTGCCCCCTTGGGACCTAAATATGGTCCTGGCTGCCTTAACTGCCCACCCCTTTGAACCAGCAGCTACCTGTGATATGAAATTCCTGTCTTGGAAGACCGCTTTTTTAGTGGCCATAACTTCGGCCAAGCGGGTTTCAGAGCTCCAGGCTCTTTGTTCTAATTCTTCTTATTTGATTTTTCACAAAGATAGAGTGTCCCTTAAATTAAATCCCTCTTTTTTACCAAAGGTAGCATCTTCTTTCTGCATTCAACAGTCCCTAGAGCTCCCTGTATTTTTTCACAAATTCTCCAGTAACGCAGAATATATCTTTCATCAGTTGGATGTCCATAGACAACTGCGTTTTTATTTGAACAGGACTACTCAGACGCGGAAGTCAAATCAACTGTTTGTGTCCTTTGCAAAAAACAGGTTGGGTCAACCAGTGGCTAAAACCTCCATAGACAAATGGATTAAAGATTGCATCTGTTTCATTTATTCGCAGGCTGACAAAGAGCTTCCCTTTCCAGTCAGGGCTCATTCTACCAGGGCAATGGCTACTTCTGTAGCATTCCACTCCAAATTATCAATAGATGATATTTGTGCTGCGGCTACCTGGACTTCTCCGCACACTTTCATTTCTCATTACAAAATAGATGTGGCTTCTCGAGGCAGGGCTTCCTTTGATTCCACAGTTCTCAGGAGTATTTTCCAATGAGCCACCTGGGATTTAGGTGCTAGGGACGCTGTCCCATCAGTCATGAATGTAGGCAAGATAGGATCCCATTACATCTTTTAGTTATGTACTTACCATAACTTCGGATGTATGGGATCCATCTCCACATTCATTCGCACCACCCTCCTTTCCCCCTTCCATTCGGATTTAGAGGAAATGTTGGTCCATTTGGAGATCTTCTCTTGAAGAACTTTAGTTGGTTGGAGTAACTGGTATTTTTTCTGTGTTTGCATGTAAGTATGAAAGTGAACAAACAAGATCTGGGGAAGCAGGTGTGGTGCATCCTGGGATAGAGGGTAGCCCAGCCAATAAGAGACTTCATTCTAGTATACTAGTTGGCCGAGTCGGAGCCGATGGATCAGCTCCGAACCCATCAGTTATGAATGTAGGCGAGATGGATCCCATACATCCGAAGTTATGGTAAGTACATAACTAAAAGTTTTCTATATTTTGGATTCAGGGATACATAAGCCTTCTGTCTGATGCTCAGGGTGCATAGCTGACTTAGTGCTTAGAATATCAGTGTTTGTGATGTTGTTTTGCTAATTGTACTTTTGACATATTTTGGTCTTACAAAGTTAGACAGTTGATAAGTTCAAAACAGTTTTTTGCATCAGTATTTTTATGAATCTTTGTGGGTTATGAAGTCTGAAACTGAAAGGTGTCTCATTATTTCTAACGTCTCTCTTTAATGATTTTCCACTACAAAAATATGAGGCCAAACTGAGACCATTCGGTGGCCATCAGTACTTTTGAGAGGTATGAATGTGTGAATCTTTGACGCCTGAGGCCTATTACTTGATAGAGGACACATGTATTCACATATGTCTCTGCTGTCATATGTTAAAGTCATTGCTGTAAAAATCATCCACCTTTTACTTACTTACATTATCAAGTAAAAATATGCAAGGATATATAATTTATTTTTATTATTACATAATTCTGTTTTAACACTCCAGGTTCAGCACTTACCTTGTAAATCCAGCAGTTGCTACAGTTTAGTTCAGGGCTGTGTCTGTCTAATGCTAGGAGTTCTCAGACATTACATAAGTATGCAAAGGTTGTGAGCATTGCCTGCCATCACTGTTACTATATGTATGTGCTTAGGATGCAGGTTTTATCCCCTTAGGAGGTGAGTGAATGTGCTATGCATTGCCTCATAGTAACTGTAAGGGCATATTGAGCATGCCTACATTTGTCTGCACCCACAGCAGATGCTGGTTCTCCCTCTGACTCCACTACTGCACACTGTTGTGCTGACCTTGCCATTGGTGGTGAGATGTGTGCTCCTTCCTCTTGCTGATCCAACTGAAGCTATTTTTTTTTAGGGTGATGTAAAGCATTGCACAGATGGTGAAGATTTTAGTACATGTAGATTTTAGTACATGTACATGTACATGGATTGTATAGCAGGGGTCCCCCAAATGTATCTAGGCAGTGGAACCACAAGGTCAGTAGCCCAGACACACGCTCTATATTATGGCATTCTTCCGTGGTTTGTGTGTATTTCTGATGGGCGTCATCAACCATGGATCCAGTGTATAACAATGACCCAGTGGGGTATCACCCCTAGTGAAGATCTAATACAGCTGAGATGTGTGGGAGATATGTGAGTTGTGGTAACTGCCTGAGTTGATATCATACACATTCAAATTGACTCCCTTAGTATTAGGCATGACTTGGTAGTTAAGGAAGAGGAAGCCCTTTCTATATATGTAGACCTTTCCCTGTTCCCCAGGTGGTGTCTTGATTTCTATATGTGTACAATCTATGGCACCCAGTATTTCAGGGTAGTGTGGCACAGGGTAGAACCCTTGCATATTTGTAACCCTGTCTTCAGAAATACGGGGAAAATATATGTGGCCACTGGCATGTTGGAGCATAGCATTCAGGAATTCATTGAAGATCCTGGATACTGATGCCTGTGACACCTCCAGAATGTCCCCTGTTGGTCTCTGAAAGATTTCTGTAGCTAAAATTCTAAGTACTACACATACCTTTGTCTCCACTGATATGGGTTCTCCTCGGTTTGCCCTGAGACTGAGTTGAGGATGACAGAGGTTGCAGAGTTCCTGTAGTGTGTCTCTATCAACCCTGTAGTGCTCTACAATTTCCATCTCTTGCAGATTGTGGTAAATTAACTTGAGTCTGAAAACTCTTCTCCTTCTTGGCTGCAGTCTATTAGCAACAGCAGAATAGACTTCAGCTTGTTGCATATACATATGAATTAAAGCAACAGCAGCCCCTAACATTCTTTCTGGGTAGACTCCTTTACATGACTGTATTTCAGCAGGCTTTGGAATTTGCAGGGAAAACCAGTACTGAGTCTACACAGTTGCTCTATAGCTTGTTGAATAGCTCCTTCATCTTGGATTGTTGATTAGCGTACATGTCAGCTGCTTATGCTGTAATTAGCATATCACTGTGTTTACCTTGATTGCGTGAATCTACGCACCATGTAGAGCTGCTTATTGAATACAAAACAGTGTGCTACCATGTGTGCATTGCAGAGTGGCGCACACATGGTCTTAGTGAACTGTGTAGGGTTTATTGAATCTACCCCACAGAGTATGCTATTCTGAAGTTACATGCCTAAGCAGCTCTTATAGCTGAATGCACATACAAGTGCCATGCTTGTTTTAAATGCAACTGTACTGCACAACAAGTTATTAGTGTTGTTACATGAATCAGGTAATGCTGGAGAATGCTTAGCCACTTATAACAACCAACTATATTCATTGAATCATCTCTCTGTAATAAGATTTCTAACTTGTCCATCTCAGTGACTACCTGAAATGATATCTCAAAAGGAGTGTCCAGCAGTTCTGCTTTATACCTTGAACAAAGAGAATGTTAATATATAGTGGAGTGACAATAACTTTCTGCAAGATGGTTGTTTCTTTGGGAGATTTTATGCAGGTTGAATGTATGTATCTAGGTAGATTGAGTCCTTTACCGTGCGATGACTTACGTGCTGTTATCAGTGCAAAATGATTATTTTTTCCCACTTCACCATGCCTTCTTTATGTCTGGTTGGTTCAAAGCTTTTTGATTATTACTGTTAATCTCCACAACATCAGGTGAAGATACTGATATGTTCACTTCTTAAAAGTTAGGAATGGCTGCTTCTGCCTCATTAGGTATTTCAGAAGAATAAGTACCTTTAGCATGAAGCAGTATGGTAGCAGGATGTTTATTTGAAATAAAACATGCATAAGTCCTTCATTTTCTTTATCACTGGAAGACAAATGTTCATTTGGTATGTTATATATTGTTATATTATGTTACAATTCTCATAACATTTCTTGCCATTTTAGCTTGATCTAAATGCCCTCTTGCTTTTCATAAAACCAATTATTTTGTTGTGTAATGATGTAGTTTCAGAATAAAATGCTTATGTAACCTGGATTTGATTTTAGGAATACTCTAGCACACTTTGTCACCATGAACAAGAGTGGCGTGCTGTGAAAACAGCCTGTTCATTTTGAATAAATACCATTCAATTATACATCTCATTATCCTCAGCTTTTTCCTGAAACAATTTGCAAATTATTTCTGTGGTGTGATCAGAGCCAGATCCAGCGGTAGGCAACATAGGCAGTCAACTAGGGCCCCATGAGGGCTAGGGGCCCAAAAAAAGGGAAAAAATAAAAATTTGAATCACGATCCCATAATTTGAACTGTTGTTTGCAGAGTACTTGGCTTCTTCTACTCTCTTAGAGTGTGTGGGGGCACATTTTTTCTTGATGTTTTCCTTTCCTCCTTTATGCATCAGACTAAGCAAGCACTACTAAACGGGTGCATTGGTCTACCTCCCCCCTGCCTGATGGACTTAATAGTTCAGTTGGATCAGAGTTCAGCGGCAGGTCGTGCAGGTGCAGATTAGCAGGTTTAACATTATCCGATAAGCCGTTACTGCGCTTTTTCTGTTTTACTGCTGGTCTGCTGCTAATCTACTGATCATCTTGATATGAGAAAGTCCCTCCTGTTAAAGAAAAAAAAAAAAACGAAAAAGTTCAGTCCAGCATCCATACTACCTTTTATTCTTTTATGGCAATTTACTGGCTGGGTATGTAATGCTATGTTTTATTATTTTACGTTAATCTGTCCTGACCGAAGGCAAGTAACAATAAACATATGGCAAAACTGAGGGCACTTAATATAAACACGTTATTATGTCAAGTGTTACATAATAAACGGGTTAGTGATAAGGAGAGGATAATTAAAGATGAAGCAAAGAATAACAGTAGTGGAATGTGTGATGTAACCATGTTTGTTTTCCAAAGAGCCTGGTATTAACCCAGGCAAGTACACAGATGATGTTGATATAGTTAAAGTTGTAAATTCTCTGTAAGGTGTCATAGTTATTCTGTTTTTTCCCTGTGATAAATAAGTTTATAAAAGATAAATGTATTAAATTTCAGTCCAAGAGGGTACGAGGTTGATAATAACTGTGAGACAAGTCAGTAGAGGATGAATATTAGAATAATGGTGATTCAATAAACACATTGAAAAAATCATAAGAAGTTTATCTAAGACAGCGCTTAGCCCTCTCAAGCATAAACATCAAGGGAAACAGCTTGATGTCCTTTTTATTAAGCTGCTAAGAAAATACAGAAGTATGCATGCTCAATTTGGTCTTCATATAAGGAAAAAAATCATTTACTTATATATTTGAATTTGTTTACCAGGGTAGAATAGGGGTACACAGGGATCTTTTTTCTGACTCAGTACAGGTACGTTTGTCACTTGCCTGGAATGTTTCCTAAAAGTCAGGAATGGGTTCCTGTCATGAATTCTGTTTTCTAAGGGCCTGAAGTACATTTTCCCAAACTGTTTACTGTGTCACTTGGATTTCCTATTTGTATTTAAAGTATGCTGTCAGAATAGCCTTTTGTTTGTTTTAAATGGCATACTAGGCAGTATCTATAACTCTTCTGCAACATCAGCAGAATGGTTTGGAGGGACAGGTACAGCTCATAGATGATACCACTGCTCTGGAAAAAACTCCCTATCAACATAAAACAAAGCTCATCCCTGTTCATGTTCCAGCACAACTTGGATCTATGGATGGGTTATAGAAAATTTACCCCAGCACTGCCCCATTTACTACTAATGGTCAAAGGCAGCTCCTAAATGCTTTGGCCTATGCAATGTTTCCTTCAAAAGTTATCTGTGATATGATCCTAGTTATTCTCACTGGGGGTAACATGCAATTATCCACCATGGGATGGTTAAGGCCAATTTAATCCCAAATGGGATAGGTTAATTCAATCACCTAAAGATAAATAGGATAGGCTTAAAATGACCTGCAGGGACAGTTAGCCTAGCACTAGCCTATGAAACTATGAGCGTATAACATGCAACCATCAGTAGGCAGACTGACTGATCAAAGCAATACATTATTTTATAAAAGTAATATAATGAATCTGTTGTCCAGTTGTATCATTTGTTCTCTGTGTGTTCTGTGATAAAATTACAATTTAATTTATTTTTTTCCCTTCAGTATAAATAATGGTGTAGACATGAACAAAACTGAATTCAGGAAAATTGCAGGAAAAATGTACAAATATTATTCAATAATACTATTTTAAAATATCTTTTAATGTACAGAATGTTTATATAGTTTCTCATCTGTTGCATTTACCACTTTACTGTTTCTCTAGGATTATTGATAGCATGACTATTAACTGAAAAAGAAGCAATGTGTATTTACTTACTGAATGGGTAGGGAAAATGGCGGAGCTTTTACTGAGTTTTTGTTCCCCCAACATGAGCGAACCAGCATCAAGTGCTCAACCTATCTACTCCTAAATGAGCAATACCTGAATTTGAGCTGTTTGGCTTTTTTGTCAGAGCTTTATCTCTCTATACCACAGGTTCCCAAAGTGTGGGTCACGACCCTCTGGTAGTCGCAAGCTGATGCTGGGTGGGTTGTGCTGGCTGAGAGATTGATTTTCATTTAATTAAAAAAAAAATGTATATTTTTTAAGGGAGTTCTTTAAGAATGCCCTTTGCATCCAGTTGCACAAATGCAGAAGATGAAAACACGTCACAAACACCTGTTGTTTCTATTCGACCGATCAGTGAAGTTGAGAGGTATGTGGTTGTAAGAGGGAGGTAGGAGATGTATTTATGTGTCATACCTCTCAACTGTGCAGATTTTGACAGAATGTCCATTTTTGGTCTGTTCCTCTAAAAATTATGTTTTTTTTTTGACAAATCAGATGCATTTTTCAAGGAATGTAGTTTCAAGTGCATTTCATGGAATTGTAAGCTTAAAAAGAAGAGAAGTTTACTGCTGCACGTTAATTTTGTTCACAATGTGCAACTTTTTGTTTACTAAATGGTATCACTATTGTGGTACAGAAGTTTAAAGTAGTGTTAGTAGCACAACAGGTAGCATACTTGTTTTTTGATGCAGAAGGCTTTGGGTTCTACTCCCACAGTATGTAGATGGATTAGGTGGATTGCTCATTCTGGGTTGTATTTTAAGGGGATGGGGCACTCCAGTCTTGAGTATTCCCTCCTTTGGATGAGTTGCCTAGTAACTATGAACCTGTTTTCAGTTTGACATTCATTCCCTATTGCAATATTACCAGCTTACCATTTTTTAATATAATATGGGCAAGTTATTCTTCAAGGGCACCAGGCACTGAATTTGTAGATGAAACACTGAAATATAAAGTTTTTTGCTAGCAGCAATCTCTTCATTAGTTGCAGATCTCTTTAATGTGAAATTATTCAGATGACTTTTACTTCTGCAGAGATTGTGTATATTGACTGATATTGATGGATTGTGATGACAGAAGTTTAAGGGGCGTTTCATGGCGGAAATGTTCTGAATAGAGCAGTTTTGTCATTATTGGTTCATATGTTTTGTTTCATTGCCTACTGGAAAAATGTTCAAAACTTTGAATTTAAAACATGCTCTAACAAAAGGTGCTATATTTTACAAGGAGTATAATTTAATACAATGTGGAAGGTGAATCAAAACATGCATATATGTATGCGTGGTCCTAAAATGTGTGCAAGCGACCCATGAATTGAAAATAACCAAAAGGTAAACTTAATCCGCCACTGGCCAGATGCATTTTCTTTAAATGTGGGTTTCAATGATGTTTCAGTGAATGTGAGTTTCAAAGGCAGATAAGATTTAATGCTAAGTCTGTTTTCATTGTGAGACTGTACTGCTTTGTTTAGCAAATGTCTATCAGTGTTTGTGCTATAAAATTTGAAGTAAAAGTTTTACATCCAAATATCTGTAATCATTGCAGAAGTAAAGCAGTAAACACTATGCACACTGAGAGTTTTGAAAAGTGATCATGGTAACTGGGGAGAAATAGTCAAGTAGTGGGACACTGTAATGACTGTGTGGGTGTATGGGGGGAGCCCCAATTCATTGCCCTGCCTAGGGCCCCATTTGACCATGATCCAGATCTGGGTGCGAGTCCCTAAATCTTGTGTTTACTTGCAAGGCTCAAAAACTTCACTTCCTGGCATTCAAGCTGCTGCTGCTGCATATTGTTTCTCCCTGGATACAAAATAGTTAACTTTTCTTCATGCTTCAGATTTGTAGCTTTAATCTCCCTTAACAATCAAAAGTTCTCATACCATAGCTGAGACACATGACAGTGCCATTTAAGTAAGAATCAGTCTAAAGAATCCATGCTGACCTCCATTTCAGAATGATCACTTTCCAGAATAAATGCTCATTTATAGTAATTTCCTCAGCTCTGAAATGTAAGGAATCTGTATCATTTTAATCCATAAATGCACAAAAATCATTTTAGTCATACAGATGGAATAAGCCAACAAATCATCAAATAACTAAACTGTTTAATTCTGTGATGATTAAACAACTTACATCATTATTTAGGACAATAAGGAACTTTACACAAAACTGGACATTTTAAATTCCTCTACCAGTGTGTGCATGGAACACTTCAGTGTAAAGCAATTCTGGTATGGCCTGTTTGACTTTGCATGTGGAGAGAATCCTAATATCTCACTGATAAAAATGGCAATGTACAGAATTCAATACTCAGCCCAAAGTTTATGTACTTCTTACATCTATTGAAGCAAAGTCCATAATGTGGATACCTAAGAATAAAAAAATAAATGGTTGTTCTTAACAAGAGCTGAGTTGAACATGCATAGAGATAATACATCAGTGGGAATGAGTTGGGCTCTAGACCTGGAACATATAGGGTAGCATTTACAGTACGCTGCTAACCATCCATAATAGTCAAGACTGTACTAATCATATTATAAATAACCTCATGTCCATATAAAGAATGATAGACAATAGGTAAATAATAATTACTAGGCTAATGGCCCAGGAACCCTTACAAGCCTAGCCAGTTTTACCCAGATTTTACCCAATTTTCAATCCCTAGGAGAAAGATAACAAGGGTGAGCAAGCAAGGTTTTGACTATTTTTACAGACTGCTTTTGTCCATAAGGAACATGGGTGCCACCTCAGGAATGAATTTGACATTTCTTATCCATTGGTGCAGATTACGCTTGAAGATGGTCAGGGAAGGGGTCTGCTTGACATGAATAGCAAGCCTATTCTAGGGGAGGGGCAATCTCTGGCACACATATCTGGTCTCTCCAGCATGATCTATTCATGTCAACAATCAGGTTTAAATCTTTGGAGTGGGTAACCCTTGTGCAGTTAGTTTTATGAATATGAAACATTTCTATCAATGCTGGTCAGAGACTGCCTTGTAGGTCAGGCACAAATGACCCCCTCAGAAATTGGTAGGAAATTACATACAGTCATAGAGCTTTTAATCAGTCCACATATAACATGTTAGTTATGCCCTGCATTTTTTGGTGGGAAAACTCTGAGGATGCTCCAACTGTTGCAGGTACCTGGCAAGGTCCATTCCAAAGGCTACATTGTACTAAATTATTAGTCTGATGAGGGTGAAGTACAGTGGTATTGTGACATCCTTACATGTTGTTGTTGTTGTTATGGATGCCATGCCCCTTACTTACAAGCTGAGCCACATAGAAGGATTTCCTCACCATTATATACACATGCTGGTCAAAGTTCAGATTACTATTTATCTGAGTACCAAGATCTCTCACTACTGGGATCACTCTTACTGGGGTGCTATCAATGTTATAATTTGCAAGGATATTTGACTTCCTAAAGGGTATTATTATCCATTTCTTTGCATTTAGTTTGAGGGCATGGCTCTGATACCAATCATTAGGTCTGCATCAGGCTTTTCTGTAGGATAATAAAAAACACACTGCATCAGTACCAAAACCACTAGTTTATTAAGTAACAGTGATCTGGTACCTCAGCAGTTCACCTTCAAGGATATCAACGTCATTTGGGGAGGCAGTAATTGCCCCCAACTTACAGTCATCAGCAAACTTGGTTAGCCAAAGGCCATCTATATTTGCCTTGACATTTGAGAAGTATATCCCAAACAGGAGGGGCCCAGCACTGAGCCCTATGGTACTCCAGTGGTGACTGGCCTCTTGCTGGTTGTGGATTCCCCCACTTTAACATCATGGGTCCTATCCATGAGCCATTTGGCTATCCATCTGGTGACATAGACATTTCTTCCCAATTTTGTGAGTTTATCTATAATACCCAAGTGGGGTGTTGTGTCAAGTGCCTTGACCAGATCAATGTAGGCAGTAGGCAGTGTCTTACCCTCATCCATGTCCTTGGTGACCTTCTCAAAGAAGTCCACCAGACTGAGCAGGCAGGCTCTATCCTTGACAAAGCCAAACTGGGTTTCCTATGTCATTTTAATCAGGTCCATGATTATCCTTTCCATAGCCTTGCATATGAGGCTAGTTAGACTTATGGGTCAGTAGTTTCCTTGGTCAGTTAATGGTCCCCGCTTGTGCAGAGGGATGACTGTTGCTGTCCTCCACTCCACTGGGGTAAAGCCTGCCTGGATACTATGGTTAAAAAGTGGGTCTGCTAGGTTAAGGTTCAAGCTATTTAATAGGCACTCTGGGATTCTGGCAAAGCCTACTGATGCTGTATTTCTAGCTTTAGAGAGTGCAGTGATAACCTGTTCTTTTGTGATAACAGACAAAGGAATGGTAGGGGATATTTCATGGGAAGTGACCCAATGAGGGGGTGAAATATGAGCCGAATTTATCAGTCAGCAGGTTTGCTATTTCTTTTGGCTGAGTATAGGTAGTGCCATCTACAGCCAACTCAGCTCATTGCTGAGTATTTTCCTTAAGATTTTGGACCTAACTAAAAATGCTTTGTGGTTATGCTTTGCATGGGAGGCTATTTTCACTTTTGAAGACTTGACTAGTTCCCTGATTTGCCTGTTAAGAATAATGAGGGAGTTTTTCTCTGTTGTGCACCCTCCCACTTACTTCTAGACAAGAATTTATTACTTCTGTTCTATAGTATAATTATGCCAGGGGTCTACCACAGTGATTTGTTTTTCTGGCTAGACCTGGGTTTTTGTTCAGTCAGGTACTGCTGTTTCTATACTGTTGTTTAAGTGGTTGTCCAGGGCATTTGTTTATACCTCTGCATAAGCCTTTATATTTTGGGGGTTGGGGAGCTTTAAAATGAAATATGTTATCACTTAATATAAGGTCATTTGTTCTGGAAAAAATTCTTTAGGGTTTTAGGGTTTGATGAGGCTCTAGTATTACATTTATTTCAAAGGAGACTGATTTATGATCCAATCTTACCAATGAGGACATTACACTTGGGGGTGCAATGCACTCCCATGTTTGTCAGTACTATGTGAAAGATATTTGAGTCTCTAGTGGGAATGCAGACTAGCTGTTCCATCGCATTTGCATTAACTAAGCCCAGGAATTTTTTGACCTTCATGCTATTGGTCGTATATATTTCCCAGTTTATGGACGGGTAGTTAAAATCAGTCATGACAGTGTGTTGAGCCGAATAAGTGATTCTAGTAAGTTCAAGAATGTGGAATGGTTTCTATGGTTCGTGGTTGGGGACCTGTAACTTGCAATGATGTGATGCAGAATTTTATCTATGATCCGTTGGAGATGGAATGTTTTGATGTAAATGGAAACACCTTCACATTTCATGTTTTCCTTTTCAGAGGGTGGTCTGAATGCATGATAGGCACTGTAGCCTTGAACTGCTGGGGTGCTTTCCACAGCACTGAGCCATGTCTCTGTAACTGCACAGATGTTAGCATTCTCCAGGGTGAGAAGAGCTTCTATGGAGTGCAGTTTCTCACTAAGACTCCTAGCATTGAGCAGTAGCACCTTCAGCTTGGCATAAGAAGAATTTGTTACATTGTTAGGTCTGATGATTTGGCACTGCCTGAAAAAGGCACTTTAGGGGTTGCTAACACCTTGGCCAGTATTTGAAAGCCCAGAGGCAACAGGTGCAGACCATCTCTTACAAAGCACTGTGGTCTGTTGATCATGTTATGTTGTCCAGGCTGACAAATACTGGTGTGATACCCCTCCTCTGGACAAGTAATCAAGGAGCCTGAATCCTCAACACTGACACCAATGAGAGATGTTCGCTTGGAACAAAAATAGATATACACAGTATTTTCAGGTGCAACTCTCTGCACCAAGCACAATTTCCCTTAGCAGCATACAGGGAACACACTCTGTCCAGATCCTGCATTTCCCCTTTCTCTCTTTCTTTCTCCAGGCCCCCAAAAAAACTCCCCACTGACACAGTCCTCAGCTGAGTGTCCCAGGCCAAGTCCTCCCCCACACTCTCTGTGAAACCAATGCTCTGTGTCCCTGCTCCAAGTAGCTGACATGCATACTCTTTAAGATTTGATTTACACACACACACACACACACACACACACACACACACACACACACACACACACACACACACACACACACACACACACACCTGGGAAAGGCTGGCAGAGATTTATCAGCTATGCCTCTCTGCCCAGACTATAAGGTAGATACTACCACAGGGCACTCCAAAGTTAGCTAATCTAAGGCTCTCACAATGGTACCCAATTATACTGAGTAAAATTAATACCAATAAAATTGGTAGTGTTTGGCCAATGCAGTAAGGCCTTCAGGAGCAGCCACTGTGTCATCAAATAAATATAAGTACTCTCAAAGATTAAAATATTCTGTAAAAGACCAGCCTCAATGAACATTTTAAATGTATTTAATAATAAATAATAAAAGAACATGAAAATACTGAATATCTGTGTACAATAAACATCAGAGTTTCAATCACAGGAAATATTAAAAATAACACAGATGAATAGATTCACACAGATAAAGAAAAACAGTACTTAACTAATCTCACTATATTTTACTGACTTATCTAAAATAGTACTATTCCCTGGTTACATACTAAAGCAAGGCAAGATGAAGTAGGTGAGTGATTCTATGTCAGGTTTCAAAAACAAACTGCTCTGAGACTTCTGTCTCATCTAGTATTAAAACATCATTTCAGTGCTGGATTACAGAATGACATCACATATATCTGGTCATCTGACTTCTGGTACCCATACTACCCCATTTACTGGAAACTGAACCAGAATCTCGCATATATATGTTACCATACACACATATAGCACTTTGCTAAGATGTGTTATAGCATCTGAAAGCCATAAAACCATTTTAATACTTCCACCCTTCCAAAGTAACAATTAGTTCACTGCTAAGAAAAATACATCAGAATTTCTGATCCTTGTTTTCACAGACATTTTGTCTCTGGCTGCAATCAGGACTGTAAGATACAATCTTTATTGTCTAAACCAGGTAATGTAATTTCAGGATATTTTTTCTAAAAGTTAGTCTGGGCTGAGCTTAATCTCTTCTCTTTCAGTATCCTCAGTTATAATAATTATACTTAATCAGTTGCAATAGTACAGTCTGACTTAAACGTATATTTCAATTCTGTCCAGCAGGACACACTGTTTGTACATTTTTTAACACAAGTAGCTTTGCAAATAACATTTTTCATCACAACCATCTGTACAAATCAGCTTAATATACAAATGGCATATAATTCTTTACAAAACTCCAGCTAGCTCTGCTAGAGTATGATACACATCCATTGTCTTACTTCTTCTGACATAGCAGGCAATACCGCATGTCATCTCATCTCTCCCCCTTTGAAAACTCAAGCTAGTTTTTCAATTGACCCTTGAGAAATGTTGCTTGAGAGAAAAGATCCTGTCTGGGAACACAATAACCCATACCCTGTCTTGAGAACCATCTGCATTGGCATTGCTGACTTCACTATGGTGTTGCACTGTCATGCCATATGCCTGCAACCCTAGGCTCTACCATAGTAACTTGACATTTTGCTGGCTGGCTCGATGTAGCCATAGATCCCTCTCAGACTCCTCCTGCTACTCACTGCAAATACTCAGCACCAGGGCCTCCCTGTCATGGTAAGGCTTCATCATGTTAAGATGGTACAATTTGTGCCTGTGCATCCTGCCTAGCAGGTTTACCATGTAGTTAAAATCACTGACCTTCCTTACCACTTCAAATGGTTTCTCCCAACCTACCTGCAGGTTATTGTTTTTGACAAGAAAAAGCATACTCTTGTGTTCAAGCATTCCTGTCATCCCAAACCTTTTTCTACTCTTGGGATCCTGCCAGGTTCTCCTGGGCCAAACCGATGAGCTCCCTAAGCCTTGTCATGAGGTTTAGGACATATGCTAGGACAGACTCCTTGTGGGATTCACACTCACCCTCCCACTCATCAGGAATCAAATATAAAGTCATCCTCACCCTATGTCCCTATAGCAACTCAAACAGTGAAAAACTTGTGGATTCCTGGGATACCTCTCTGTATACAAACAGCAGATGAGGCAAATATTTGTCCCACTCTCTCTTAAACTGGTCTGCAAATGCCCATAACATGGTCTTTAGTTTAGAATTTAACATTTCCACAAGACCATTAGTTTGGGGGCGGTCTTTCTGTGCTTCAACCTACAGGGCTCCCACACAAGCCAGCAGGTCTAAAATGAAATTGGCACCTCTATCAGTCAGTTTTTCTCTCAGGTAACCTACCTGCTGAAAATCTCTAACAAAGTATTTGCCACCTTCTCTGCCTCGATGGACGACAGAACCACCACTTCAGTGTATCTAGTAGCATGATCTGCTACCACACTGATATACTTCTTCCCTGTGGAACTTGGGGTACTTTGAGGCCCCACAGTATCCGTATCTACCCTCTGAAATAGCTCCTCAATCAAAAGCAAAGCCACCAAAGGAGCCTTGACATTATTTCCTGTCTTGCTTACCTTTTGGCACTGCTCACAGGTCGTGCAGTACCCTGTTACATCCCTTGCAATCCCAACACAATAGAACTTCTGGATAATACATCTCTTGGCATATTTTATGACCTTATGACCTGCAAAAGGAATGTCATCGGCTATGGATAGAAGTGCCAGATGGTAGGCTCTAGGCGCTACTAACTGCTGTATTACCTCACCCTCTAGCCCTACCTCAGAGGTCCACTCCCTATGCAGTAACCCTTTGTTCCAGTATACAGACTTCCCTTTTTCTTGAGAATCAGGTGCATCCTTAGCTACCTCCCTCAAGCCTAGTAAGGTAGGATACGAAAGCTGAGCCTGTCTCAACTCTATCTTAGTGAGCCTTCTCAGCTCCCTTTCCACAGGAAGCCTGGTATCCTCTGACAATAGTGCCTCAGTGCCAGCTTTGGCGCTGCCACTCACATCTGCCCTGGCAGTCAGTCTGTCCAAGATAACATCAGTATGCACCAGCAGCTGTGGCTCAACTTCAGTTACACTGCTACAGGGTAGCTCCCTCACTGAAGTAACCACATCACCAGTCCTAGATTCAGGTGTGCAGTCTGTCTGGGTCCCCCAGGCTGCAAGACCCACATACTTGTTTCCAATCCTGACTGTCACTGCATAAACACAAGGTACTGCACTATCAAAATCATTCCATATCAAGACATGTTCAGGGATACTCTCAAACACACCAACTTGCTTGCTTCCTTTTCCATCTTCCCAGTCAAGGTGAATGCTAGCCAAGGCATTAGAATGAGGTCCCTCCTAAAGCTCTGACTGGAGTGGACTGCCCAAGCAAGTACTGCTCTTCTTTAACCACTGCAGGCTTTACAATGGTTGTGTCAGAGGCTGTGTCTCTCTCTTAGCAGTGGCCTGTTTTCCATCAACTAAGATAGGACATATACTCTGGTGATTGTTTGGTACCCCTGTTGTCTACAGACAGCTTACTACTGGCATACTGTTATACCCACTTGCCAGATCCCCACCTTTTGTTTCCCACCTTGCTTCCATGGACATTTATATGATACATGGCCCCACTGGTTATATTTAAAACATCTAATCCTTGACCCTGGCTGTGTTCCTAACTAGTGGCTTCCTATGTTACTGATAGATTCTGTTGGGGTGGCTTAGGTTGCCCCCCATGGGTTCCCTTATATCCATGTGCAGCACTGGGTATCCCCTTCTTGTGCAATGATGCCCTGCTTGCTAAGTAGACATCCCCTTTCTTCCCCCAACTCATCTGCAGAGTTACACTCCCAGTCTGCCAACAAGATTCTCATGTCATCAAGCAAAGTGCTAAGGACTTGATCCCTCACCAAAAGGTCTGCCAGCCCTTCAAATGTAGTGACCTGACACCCATACACCCACCTATGAAAATAAGTGCTAAACTGAACTATATAATCTCATACACTATCATCTTCCTTGTGTCTATGCTCACAAAACTTTTTTCTGTAAACTTCAGGTGTTAACTTAAAACATTCCAGTAAACAATGTTTTACTTTATCATAGATTGAAGAATCAATATCAGACAATTCAGAAACAGCAGGTCTAGCTTTACCATGGATTAAGGGGGTTAGAAACCGTGCCCACAGCCATTGGTCAACATTATACTATTTACATACTCTTTCAAATATAAGAATAAAGCTATCAAAATTATCACCCTCTGTAAACTGTGGAAAACATTTACTGACCTTTATAGCTTCTGGTGTTTGGTTAGTCTCTTCTCTATTACCTCCATGTTCCTGTTGAAGAGTAAGCAACCCCCTCTCATGCTTGCTCTGCTTCTCATTTTCGTCAGTCTCCAAATGCCTCAGTCTCTCATTTTCTTTGACCTCCAAATGCTACAGTCTCTCTGCTGATTATAATTCCATCTTTTTCTCCATGTCTTCACCCTCCAAATGCCACAGTCTCTCTGCTGATTCTAATTACAAATGTTTGGCCTCCAGTTCAAGTCTCTTTATCGCCAGATGAATTTTAAGTCCTCTGAGGAAAAGGTGAACTGTCTTGTTTCTGAGGGTTGCACATGCCTATCACCAGACTGTTTATCCTCCTGGTTGCTGGTCTGAGCTGTGACTAAGGCTAAAATCATTTCCTCTTTAGTTAGGTTGTCATGTACGAGCCCTTTGCCTTCGCACACCTTGAACAACTGTTTCTTTGTCAGCTCGCCATAATCCTCTTCAGACATCTTTGTCTGCTTTCCCTGACCAAACTAAACTAACAAAAAATAAATAAATAAAACTGCTGTGACAATGAAAGTGCATATGTTTACCTTGTGGCTGCTGACAGTAAACACATCTTCAGTGCTAACAGCCTACAGGCTGCAGAAGTTCAATTAATATCTCCACCACTGCTCACCAATATGTGATGCCTCTCCTCTGGGCCAGTAATCAAGGAGCCTGAATCCTCACTACTAACACTGGTGAGGGGAGTTCTTTTAGAACAAAAAACAGATACAGACAGAATTTCCAGGTGCAGGTCTCCGTACCAAGCATAATTTCCCTTAACAGCACACAGGGAACACACTCAGTCCAGGGTCTGGCTTTCCCTATGTCTCTCTCCAGGCTCCCAGAAATACTCCGCACTGGCACAGCTATAGAGTTGAGTCCTTAGCTGAGTGTCACAGACTAAGTCCTCTACCACCCTCTCTGTGAAACCAGTGCTCTGTGTCCCTGCTCCCAGTAGCTGACAAGCACACACACACACACACACACACACACACACACACACACACACACACACACACACACACACACACACACACACACACACACACACACACACACACACACACACTCTGGGAAAGTCTGGCACAGATTTACTAGCTATGACCCTCTGCCCAGACTATAAGATAGGTACTGCCAGCAGAACACTCCAAATCCAGCTACTCTATGGCTTTTACATGGGTACCCAAATATACTGAGTGAAATCAATACTAATATGAATGCTAGCATTTGACCAATGCAGTAAGGCTTTAAGGAGTGGCCACAGTGTCACTAAATAAATATAAGTACTGTTAAAAGTTAAAATATTCTCTAAAACACCAGCAACAATGACAATTTTAAATATACTTAAGAATAAATAATATAAGAACATGAAAATACTGAATATCTATGTACAATAAACACTAGAGTTTCAATCACAGGAAACATTAAAAATAACACAGATAAACAGATTCACACAGATACAGAAAAATAATACTTAACAAATCTCACTATATTTTCCTGACTGATCTAAAGGAATACTATTCCCTGATTACTTACTAAAGCAAAGCAGGATGAGGTGGATGAGTGATCCTTCTATGTTGGGTTTCAAAAGCAGACTACTATGAGACTTCTGTCTTATCTAGTATTGAAACATCATATCAGTGCTGAATTATAGAATGACATCACATACATCTAGTCATCTGACGTCTGGTCCCCATACTACTCCCATTTACTAGAAACTGAACCAAAATCTCACATGTATCTGTTACCATACAAACAGATAGAGATTTGCTAAGATGTGTTATAGCATCTGGAAGCCATAAAACCATTTGAACACTTCCACCCTTCCAAGGTAGCAATTAATTCACTGCTAAGGACAATACAGCAGAATTCCTAGTCCTTGTTTTCACAGGCATTTTGTCTTTGGTTGCAATCAGAACAGGATATTTTTCTAAAGGTTAGCTGGGAACTGAGCTTAACCTCTTTTCTTCCAGTATCTTCTTTTACTATATGCACATGTAATCAGTTACAATAGTACAGTCTGACATATATGTATATCTCTTTTCTGTCCAGCAAAATACACTGTCAGTACATTTTTAACACATGCAGCTTTTCAAATACATTTTGAACACAAACATCTGTACAAATCAGTTTGATATACAAATGGCATATAATTGTTTAAAAACTCCATCTAGGTATGCTGGTTTATATTACACTTCCACTGCCTTACTTCTCGTGGCATAGCTGGCAATACCTCACATCATCAGAACTGGATACCCTTGGAATGACACCAGTAGCTAAGCCAATTATTGAAGTCAATCATTTTCTGTTTGTATTGCAGTATCATTCTTGGTGAGAGTCAAATGCTGCTCAATCCAAGGCTCATACCCACCTAGAACACACATTCAGAGAGGTCTAGAATGTCTCTCTTCATATAGTACAGGGAGGTATGTCTCAGGTCATTCACACCTATATGGACTATGGCTGAGTCATACTATTACTTGTAGCTGAATGACTTCAGTGACTGTGTGAGCTGACAAATCCTGGCCCCTGAAAGGCACCTGACTATAACCCTGTCTTTATCCAACCTGGTGAGGGGCTCATCTGTGTATCTCACAATGGGATCTCCTATAACCAAGATGTTTGCATGTGTTGCATTTTGCCTTAGGTGTTTGCTTGTGGAGACTCTGATGCATCCATTTTATGTGTAGCGGTTGATGTTGACCTGGTTTTATTCTCATTTGGTTTCCGAGGACAGTGTATCGGAGGCCTCTAAGGTTTTGGTGTGTTGCTTGTAAGTACCTCCACATATGTGGGTTTCTATGTCAAGACCTTATTTAGTAAGGGAAATGATGTGCTTGTGCCGACAACTTGTTTGTTATTTGATTTGTCAGTATGTGAGAGTCGTGTTTCAATTGTTATAGTGTAACACCCTTTATTTGTTTATTTCTGGATTAAGTACTTGTTAGTATACATGGCACAATTATTACATTGCCTTAGGATGCCCATGTCCACCAGGACAGCCACAGAGATAGCAGGAAACGGCCTCTCCATGGTTTCAAGTTTTTTACTATGTGTTAAACCAGGAAAACAGTGTGGAGATTTAATTGTTCTGGGATGATAGCACATGGATGAAAAACGGATGCTATACCCAGTGTGAACTGCAGCTATCCAACAAATTGATGCTGCTCTGTTCACATATCAGATGCATCTAGAGCAGCAAGGGGACTGCAGAAGGTTGCAGAGATAGTTATTCTAAGGGAAAATTTAACTTGATAGCATCTGCATCTACACAGGGCACTGCTAACCGCTGCTATGTTGATAGCAGCCTAGTGCAAACACTGGACTTATATAGAATCTGAAAAAGTTTTACAACAGCAAGGCCTACAGACCAATCAGATAAACATACAATAAGTTTTCAGCCAGCAGCCACCAACTCAAATAAGTTTGCTACAGCACACTTCTACTACAAGAGTGCAGTCTAAAACTCTCTTAATGTAAAAATGCTGGTTTTAGAGCTGAAAATGCATGGAAACCAAACAGTCTAGATACTACTGTCCTGTAAAACTAGCAGACACAATGTAATGATGTACAACAGCAGCAGTGGAACAGTTCAGCTTTGACACTCTAGTAAAGTGTGAGAAATGTAACAATTAATACAGGATTCTTATGAAATACAGCAAAAATAGTCAGCAGAATGCAAAATAATACTTTTATTCTTTTAGCAGTGGATGTCTTTAAAATGCAGCAGATTCTCTGTAATTCTCAGGAAAAGTAACCAAACCAAGAGCATCTCTAAGTAATTGAGCACACACCCACGCAAACACTGGTTTTATATAGACTCAGGAAATCATGTTTTACAACAGCAAGGCCTACAGATCAATCAGAACACACAAAAAGCTTTCATCCAGCAGCCTCCAACTCATATAGCTTTGCTACAGTGCACTTCTGCCACAAAAGTGCAGTCAGAAAAACATCTTAATGTAAAAAGGCTAGATTATAGCTCAAGTGCAGGGAAACCACACAATTTAGATACTACAGTCCTGTAAAACTAGGAGATACAGTGTAATTAAGTATTACAGTAGCAGTGAAACACATTCAGCTTTGAAAGTCTACTATGGTGTGAGAATAACAATTAAACAAACTTCTTATGAAATATAGTTGAAATAATCATCAGAAGTATAAAAATCATAATTTTTAATTAATTTTGCAGCAGATGGCTTTAGATGTAGCAGATCCTTTGTAACTCTCAGGAAAAGTAGCCAAACCAAGAGCAGGATACCATGTACTATATACCAGGCACTCTAACTGAATGATAGGAAGGGAAATAGGGGCTCCTAGACCACTGAAAAATTGAATCAAGTATGCATCTGCTCTTATATATCAATATGGTAAGTGAAGGTGTGCTGTACAGGTTAAATTAATGTGAGTCTTAAGGTCCTTTCTGATATGTAACAGGAAATGGACTGGAAGGAAGTCCTAAAGTCATGTGATTAGCTTCAGATGCAGTTTGTTCCAGAAAAGTGTGGAAGATGTAGATTCCCACTCTTAAGTCATATAGTAGTTAATTGGCAGATGGCAATACTTAAATACCCAGCTTCTCAATATAGGTACTAAGAGGATTCAGTAGACAAAAATTAAAAATAAAGAAGCCTAGGCATATGTTTGATATAGTAGGAATATACTTATCAATCTTCCTGTCTGTTTATACACGTACACAGATACACACACATTTATATCTATAAACATATATTTATATCTATCTATAGCTATCTATAAATATATATATATATATATATATATATATATATATATATATATATATATATATATATATATATATATGTTCATAGGTGTGTACTAGGCTAATGATGACCCTGGAGCCTTTACAAGCCTAGCCATAAAAGTGCCCGTCATCGTGCTGCCCAACGTTAGTTCCCAGTGTGTCTATCAAGTAGAGCCACTGGAGTCTCCCTAGGGTGAACTTTTTATTTTCCATCCACTCATCAAGATTTCTCTTGCAGAGGGCCAGTGAGGTGCTTTGCTTGACATGTATGGGAAGTCTATTCCAGAGCATGGGCAGTCTCTGGGTTATGGACCTATCCCTCCAGGATGTTCTGTTGATTGTGGTAATGAGGTTGAGGTCTCTGGAGCATGTGGTGCAGAGGGATTGAGATTTCTTTAGCTGTAGTGTTTCTAATAGAGCTGGGTTAGACATGGATTTGTAAGTCAAGCCGAGATTGCCTCAAAGTAGATGATATGAGACAGAGAATAGCTGGAGTTTTTTGAGTCTGTCCATGTAGGGCATGTGTTTGAGGCCTAGGATCCTCTTTGTGAGGTACTTTTGTGGCATTTACAGCTGTTTAATGTGTCTAGTGAGATACATGCAAATGGGGCATTATACTTGATGACTGGCCTAATGAGGGAAGAGTAGAGAGAGATGATGACCTCTTTCTTCCTGGATGCAAAACCTTTCGTAATGAGATGTGTCACATAGAAGGACTTTCTGACCACAGTGGCAATGTGGTGGTCGAAGGAGAGATTGCTGTCAACCTGTGTCCCCAGATCTGTTATAACACCATCAGTGTTCACTGGGCTCCCATTAATGTGGTAATTAGTGAAAACTGAGTTTTTCCCAAAGGGGATGCTGACGCATTTTTTGGCATTAAGCTTAAGGCCATGATTTTGACACCAGTCATTGGTCTCAGTGAGGCCTTTCTGTAGGATGTCTACATCACTTGGGGAGTTAATAATGGCTCCCAGCTTGCAGTTGTCTGTGAACTTGGTCAGACAGAGTCCCTCCGTGTTGGCCTGGAGTTCTGATAAGAAGATTCCAAAAAGGAGAGGACCCAGGACCAATCCATGTGGGACTCCACTCGTGACTGGTCAGAAGTTTGACTTGGTGTCTGCTACTTTCTCACTGTGGGTTCTATCTGTCAACCAATTTGCAACCCACCTAGTGATATAAGGGTTGATGCCTAGATTGGTGAGTTTATCAATAATTCCTGAGTGGGGAATTGTATCAAAGCCCTTGGCCAGATCGAGGTAGGCTGTATGAACTGCCTTGCGCTCATCCACAGCTCTGGTGACTGACTTAAAGAAGTCAACCAGGTTGAGCAGGCATGATCTTCCTTTCACAAAACCAAATTGCATGGGATCTAGAGTTTGGAGATTCCCTATATCCTTGTTAATTAGGTCCATGGCTAATGGGGCAATAATTACCTGGGTCTGTAGTCGCTCCCCCTTTATGAAGGAGGATGACTGTAGCAGTGCACCATTCAGTAGGGACAAAGCCTGAGGTGAGGCTGTGATTGAACAGGGCACGCAGATGTGGTGCCAGTTCACTTTGTAGTTCATGTAGAACACATCCAGGGATATTGTCGGGTCTCATGGAATTTGTATTCTTGGCCTTGGACATTGCAGCTTTAACCTGTGCTGCAGTAATGCTGGGTGTCTAGCATTCCTCCGGTATTGTGATTGGTCCTTTTGTTGGGGGGAGAGAGAGATGAAGTTGGCACTGAATCTGTTGGCCAGTATGTTGGCAATATCGGTTGGCTCAGTATAGGAGGTATCATTGTGCAGTAACTCAGAGCAAACTTAGGTATTGCCATGGGGATTCTTGGTATAACTATAGAAGGCTTTGTGGTTGTTTTTAGGGTCTGCTGCAATTCTGTCTTCATAGCTGGCTTTAGAGGTTTTGATGAAGGATCTCAACTTTTTGTTGAGGCTAATAAGGGAGCTTTTCCAGTCTTGAGACTTCATCTTTTTCTGCAACAGTTTCTTCCTTCTGTTGTAGAATTTATTAATGGCAGGGGACCACCAGATTGGCTTCCTTTTTTGGAGGAGAGCATCTTGGTTCTGTTGGGTATGCCTAGTTCCATGCATTTATATACGTGTTCATACAGTGCATCAGTGTATGATTTGGCAATCATGCATCTATTTTCCATTGACATGGGTGCCATGAAGTTAGCCACCTGTGTTTGTAAGAGCCCAAAATCAGCTTTGTAGTAGTTTTTCATGGTAGTTACCTTTGCAGAGGGTTGTCGGTGAGATGTGGATCCCATGGTGATTAGTTTGTGGTCGGATCTAACCAGGGAGGAATTGACTATTGGTGTAGATTAATGGTTGCCCATGTTAGTAATAACCAGGTCAAGGATGTTGCTTCCTCTAGTGGTGTTAAGAATGAGCTAGTTCAGGGCATTGGAATTGATGAATTCCAGGAAGCGTTGGGCCAGTGTATTGGTGCATGAGTAGTTTTCCCAGTTGATAGAGGGGTAGTTGAAGTCACCTAGTATGAGAGTGTTGGGTTGGACCCTAATAGTTTCCAGGGTGCTTTAGAATGTGGAGTGAGAGCCTTGGGACATGGTTGGGGACCTATAACATGCTGCAACCTGAATTTCCATCTTACCCAATGTTAGTTGTACCTGAATTATCTCAGATGCATTATGCTGACCTACTAGTCTAGAGGTGTGCATATCCTTTATGAATATGGAGACACCACTGCCTTTGGAGCTTCAGTCCATGTTCTGAGGCCGAAAGGTTTGGAATGAGTTATAGCCTGGTAGTTCAGGGGTGCTTTCTGCTGCTTTAAACCAGTTACAGCACAAATGTTGATGTTCTCAATTTTGAGAAGTGCTTCAAGCAAGTGCATCTTGAGATTTAGACTTCTAGCATTGCAGCATGACCCTCAGATTGCATTTATTTATAGCTGTTACAGTGCTAATTTGGTCTTTAGAATATCGCTTAAAAAAGGCACTATAGGGGTGGCAAGAGCCTTAACCAGTAGCCAGAATCCCAGGGGTGACAGATGCAGGCCATCTCTGGCAAAGCATCGAGGTCTGTCAATCATGTCATCCCAAGCAGACAGATACTGGATCCTCTTAGAATGACACTAGAACCTTAGCCAATTGTTGAAGTCAATTATTTTCTGCTTCTACTGTGGTATCATTCTGGGTGATGGTAGGATGCTGCTCAGGACTATGGTCATACCTGCCTGGGACAGATAATCCGAGAGCTCCTCCATGTCGCTTTTCGTGTAGTCCAGGGAGGTGCATCGCAGGTAATTCAAACCCACATGGACAGTGACAGAGCCATACTTGTACTTGTTGTGGAGTGACCTCAGTGCGTGTGTTATGTGTTGGATTCTGGCACTTGATAGACAGCTGACTGTTACCTTCTTCTTATTTAACCTAGTGAGTAGGACATTAGTGTGCCTCACTATCGAGTCACCTATGATTAGTGTATTGGGCAAGCTGTTTTGCCTTAGGGGCTTAGGTTGAGAGGCACACAGTGTAGATGAGCTATGTGTCTTGAGGTTTGTGCTGTGTTGTGGTGGTCGAGTGTGTTTCTGCCTTGGAGGTCTCTGCTGTTTGGGTAGATTTCTATTGAGAGCATCCATGAAGGTGGGTGTGTAGCTTGTGTTTTTATGTGAGAGCTGTGATGGTGGGGTTCTGGTAGGCTATGTGTTGCATGTAGTGTGGTGCAGGTGTTGACCATCTTCTCCTATTGACCAGCTATTCCAGTCTTGGCTTGAGAGTGCATGGCTTCCAATTTGGATATATAAGTGCATCTCTCACAAGTCTGAGTGTTGGCAGGTAAGAAGAGAGGGTTGTCTGTGTACATGAGGCATTTGCTACACTGCCTTAGAATGCCCAAGTTCACCAGGTTAATAGGAGAAAGCACAGGTAACTGACCTTTAAACATGCCAGGAGGGATGGTCATTATTACTAAGTACTGTTTCCTTATATAGTCCTTTTACAGGAAGAATGTCACTCAAGGTGTCTGATTCTGTGCAGAACACTGCCAAACAATTGAGGGGAAGCTAATACGTAGACCCTGAAAATTTAAGGATGAAGTATTTAGTAAAATATTCTGAAATTAGAAAGAAATCAAGCCATACTTACTGAAAAATAAAGAATTAGCTTGTCAAGAATGATTAAAAGAGGGGAGTCGCATAAATGGCTACTGTCTAGTTACTATTAATGCTGGTCTCAGCACAGCTTCACTCTGCTGGGATACACTAATCCTTTCCTTCTTCTCTCACCAGAAGCAAAATGTTAGCACCAATCCCAAGAAGAGAAGTGGGCCATGGCCTGTTTGGTAATCCACAGTCTTGTCCCAGATGATACAAGGGTCTGCAGGCTTGTAGCCTTTTCTGGTAAATGCCTCGAATAGCAACCAGACCAATCAGGTACGTTAAGCACAGACACTCACTCTCCAACCAGAAATAGTCAGTAATTGATGCACTCTGCTCCTACTCTCACCAGGATCAGAATATAAGCACAGATTCTAAGCTGTCACCTATAAAGCAGTTATTAAGCTTTCTGGTGATCAGCAGTCTCCAGGAAATAATGTAACTGCACTCCTTCTCTCACCAGGCGAAAACAGAAGCAGTAATCCCAAGATGACTACTGAGAGGCAGAATGTGGGTTCTCCAGTAACTGATGGTCTTGGAATAGTTGCTTAAATGTAAGATGAAAAAAATGGTTTGTGTGCACTACAGGAGTTAGATGTGAAAGTAGTTAACTTAAGTTTTACCTATCTAAAAAGTTAAGTTTTATTGGAGAGTCTGTATTTTTTAAACAGCAAGATAAATTGAAATGGGGTGATCACTTTTGTATTCTGGTACTATGGAAAAGAGTAGGATGGCCAATAAATTGAAATAGTTGCAGGGGAGTGATTTCACAAAATGATAATTTGTGCTTACAAACAACAGCCAGTAAAAGCAGAGAAGAAATGAGATATATGGTCAAATTAACATACTGGGCAGGCAACTAGAAATAATGTGTTTAAGAACACATCAGTAACCAGGTGGGAGGGTGGGAAAATTTCTGTCTGACTCACAAGAGACAGAGTTGTGGTCTCTTTTCAAGTTTAAATATGTAGTTAAAAGCAGAATAAAAGTAAAACACAGTGTAAAGAAAACAAATCACAGTATACAAAATAGAAAAAGGCAATAAAGTATTACAAAATACAACAAATAAAAATCAAACTAACCTTTCCCTCACAGTAAACTGTAGCAGAGTCTATGTGAGCCTTTCCAGTAAACCTCTGAAATGTTTTATTTTACCCCTTAAATAGAAGGTTTAGTTCCTAGCTCCACCCCCTCAGTTCACAGATTATTAACCTTAACTGACCTGTTCTAACTTATGTGTGACTCCTTAATTGACCTGTTCCAATTTCTGTCTGACTCACAAGATACAGAGCTGTGGTCTCTTTTCAAGTTTTAATATGCAGTTAAAAGCAGAATACAAGTAAAACACAGTATAAAGAAAACAAATCACAGTCTACAAAATAGAAAAAGGCAAGAAAGTAATTCAAAATACAACAAATAAAAAGCAAACTAACATTTCCCTCACAGCAAATGGTAGCAGAATCTGGATGACCCTTTCCAGTATATATAGGTGTGTTTATATATATATATATATATATATATATATATATATATATATATATATATATATATATGTGTGTGTGTGTGTGTGTGTGTGTGCACGCATGTGTGTATAAGAAGCAAGTTTTTTTTTTTGACAACTGCAGTACTTGTAACTATATTTCTGGCTAAATGCATATAGAGCACTGGTCACAGTGGCAGCAGCTAGGAAGGAAGTCTTGTAATGTAAACAACCTTTCTAAATGCTGATAGGAATAAAGGCATAGCTCCAAATCACAAATTATGAAACTTTTCACAAGTAAAGGAGGCATGGGTCATGGTAAAACAGTGACTGGAAAACCAGAGAGAGAGAATTTCAGTCAAGGCTTAAGTTATAGACATGTGGGAAAGTAAACATAATTCATAAGTTAAAAACTACAGAGGAAAAAAGGGATCACCCAAGTGGTCATTACACTTAGAACATAATATATGCCTCTCCACTTTGAAGGAGCTCAAAGGAAATTTCCATGGAAGGATTGAAACAATTCTTCTTCACAGTCAGAAAGGTAGCACTGATATACAAGTGATCTCTGGGAGTCATGAAGAATACTGGAGAGCAGAGAATATTAAATATTACAAATACAGCCCAGTTTAGACACTTTAAGTATAATTGTTCAAAGGTGCATATATTTATATTCTAAGTAAAGTTAAGCTTTTGTGCAGCTAAAGACAAGAGGTAGGCATAACTGATTACACCTATGTACTACTTTTGGTAGCTAACAATCTTAATAAACTGCTCAAAAATAAAAAAAAATAGAAACTGGTTGTTAGTAACGTAACTGACATTTATGTCAGTGTAGAAGTGTTTTGCAATTTTTTTCTGTTCGCCCCCCTGCTCCAACTTAGTAATGAAGTGGGAGTTCATTCCAAAGGTATGGTAACCTAGATGTTACCACACCTTTGGAATGGACTCCCACTTCATGTCAAACAGAGCACCTCTTTGGCACTCTTCACGCAATCTGGATGACTGGATGGGTAACTGTGAATTCACCCCGGGGGTTTCACCTGTGTCCCACTTGGACAGGGGCAATTGGTGCTGATCATTGAAATAAGGGTAAAACTTGGCTAGGCTAGTAAAGGCCCTAGTGCCATTAGCCTAGTAACTTCCTATGATCCTATGATCCTAAGTGTGTTAACCCTAGAGACCACAGAGGTTCCTCACATGGAGAATCCAGGCCCTCAAACATCTACCCTGCACAGATAGGCTAAAAGTCCTGTCCCTCTTCTCAGTCTCCTACAGACTCCTCAGAAGTGACCTCTATCTGGCATGCAAAGCAATCTCAGACCCCGCCCTGATGGGACTGCTGCATATCTGTAAGTCAAGCTCCACTCGACTAACCCACACACAAGACCTCAACCTGGTCTGTGACATCAGTAGGACTTGTTGGCAGAACAGATTTGTGTCCCAGAGACTCCCCCTTTTGTGGAATAGACTCACTCTCTACATAAAGCAAAGTACCTTATTAAACCTTTTTAAGTGCAACCTGGATAACTGGATGGGGAACAGAAAATACACCCCTGGGATTCCACCTGTGTCCCTGCTGGACAATGGCATAGGGTGCTGACTTGTTGGAACATGGGCTAAATTCTTGGCTAGGCTTGTAAGGGGCTCAGGACCAATACCCTGCCCCTGCTCCTAAGCCAAGAAGTTTGCTATAGTTTAAAAGTGAAAAAAAAATCACTTTTTTAATGAAAAGCTTCATTCTATAGTGCTGTGTGCAGGCAGGGTATAAAGTGTAGCAATTATTTGCTATATTTGTAGCAAACAGTTTGCTAGTTTATTAGGATTTTTTTTAAGTTAAAAGATGAGTGCCTAGCACTCTGTGCTGGCAGGGTATAAACTGTGGCAGTTGTTTGGTACATTTGCAATAATGTTTTGCTATACTTTGTGATAAGTTATTATGTTATTATTATTATTATTATTATTATTATTATTATTATTCTATTATGTCATAAAATCGAGAAGGATTGGGGGCAAGGCACAAAAATGGGACAGGAATAGCTAGTTGGGGGGAGGTGTTATGCATCTGGCCACCTGCCTGGTGTGCCAGTAGAAGGAACACACATTTGTTTTCCTTTAATGGACAAATGGTGAGTTTCAGGGTGGGGGTGGGGAGAGCATGGATCAGTAAAGTGTTTTTTTTTTTTGCTCTTCACATGAAGAACTGAAGGGGTGAGACATTGGTTCATGATACCGGCTCAGGCATACCTCTCAATCTCTTAATACAGGAAATCTGGATAAAGACTAAAATAATTGTGGGGGGGCAAAGACCCAAAAATAGGGACCGATTTTAAACAGTGTTCCTATAAATTTAGTTAGTTGGTAGGATAACAGAACTTGTGTTAAAATTTATTTTCTGAAGGATATGAAGTCATAAACACAAATATATGTCACTATTTAGTGATTTCAGTCCTCTGCGATTACCAGAAAACCACAAGTTTTGTACTCAGCAAGTGGATTGGGAGTGGCCTATTGTTTAAGGTGTTTACCTTATAGACACAAGGTGCAAGGTTTGATTCTCACATGAGGTAATTGGCTAGGCTTAAAATGGCCTACAAGGGCAGTTAGCCTAGTAAGAACCTATTACCAGAAAACCACAAGTTTTATGAGGAACATACCAAAAATATGAGGTAAACATATGGTTATTCCTCAAATATCTGGACCGAAGGTGCTGGTTAAGCCCTCTTTACCTCAGACACTACCACTATACAAGAGAGGTGAGGCAGTTACACACACACAGACACACACAAACTAAATCTATAAGATAACCTAATACAAACCCTTACACTAAACACTCACAATCATATACACTTAATACTTCCCCTTATGTAACCTTTACTTTAAACCTAACCCCCACACATTTGCATTTGCAGACACCCACACACATCACTACTACACGTCACTTACCCACTTTGGCAAACACATACACATACACACAAGCAGTAAAATGTCTGTTCGATAAACTTAATGCTTGGCCTTAAAATACCACACTTCCACTTGTCAAGAAATGCTTACAATGATCATATCTATTGCAACCATTTATCTGTGTGTGTGTGTGTGTGTGTGTGTGTGTGTGTGTGTGTGTGTGTGTGTGTGTGTGTGTGTGTGTGTGTGTGTGTGTGTGTGTGTGTGTGTGTGTGTGTGTGAATATATCTATCCATCTATATCTATCTATATATATATGTATGTATAGGATTGCTGAAAATATCCTGTAATAGTCAGCAAACTAATATTGACAGCATTCTTTGAATGTGAATAAAAAACAATTATTGTTTTTTTTTTTTTTTTTTTTCATTAGGAGTGCTTTAGGTATTAATGCTGTATTTGCATAATGCTGAGGTTGGGAAATATGCCCTTTCCCAGTATTGTGTGATCTTAGAACTGGAATACTTAGTTAAAAGCAGCTGAGGGAATGCAATCCTGACATGGCAAATTGATTATTGTTTGTATCATTAAAGCTTTTGTGAAGTGGATGGAAATATTGGTGTAAGTATTATTTTGCCAACTATTTTGGTTTAGATTTTTTTAAGTATATACATTCACACTGTATTTTATATATATATATATATATATATATATATATATATATATATATATATATATATATATATATATATATATATATATATACTGTATAGTGTGTGTGTGTGTGTGCGCGCGCGCGCGTGCGTGTGTGTGTACATCTATATAAGAATATGCTGACACAGGGGAATTATCAACAGACATTATAGTGAGACCTGCACATTGACAGTACATTTTACAATATTCACAAAATAAAAAAAATCAAAAAGGGAAACAAGTAGACTTTTCTGATCAGTTAAAAAAGTTAACAAAGCACAAACTTTCAGGAATAATTTGTCTGAATAGAGGCAGTGTTAGGCAGGGGCATTTTTATCAGGTATTGTAAAGGGTTAGGGACAGTATTATTTTTAGGGTTAGCACACATGAGTAATCTGGCCTTTATGTGATATAGTTATAACAACCTCTACCACCTCCTCAGTCTTCACTTACTCACCTGTACATCATCCTACTACAGGCATTCACTGAAATGAGAAAAGCTACGAGCACAGATTATCCCACATTTTGGATGCCCTGCTGTCATATATGCTCAGCAATTACTTCCAAAGGTTAGTGTGCCAAGAAATCAGTATTCCCTTCTCTTCCTGAATCCTTTATGTTACTGTTCCTCATCCTTTGTGTCAGTACATTTTCCCATGCTTCCTCCTCATTCCTCTTGTCGTAGTACGGTTGATATGCCCACCTTAGTACAACTTACTTCCAGAGATTTCCCTCAGTGACCCATCCATCTCTAGCAATATGTTTCCTTTGTATGAGTTCACACTCTCCCCAAACTGGCCAATGCCCAGCCCTTCCTATCAGTCCAGTTGGATGCATTCTAATGGCTCCCTATTGAAATGTTCCACTAATAGTGCTGAGTGCTGTCACACCATATAAAAAAATATATAAATAATGAAAATGCAATGCAGGAGAAGAGCAAATATCAAATAGCCTGCTTGTCCTTTAATTTTTTTTTTTTTTTCAGGGGGAAAGCCACCATGCATCCCCCACTGTGGACAGGCAAGACCTTCACATCCCTAAGCTTATATATACAACACTACGATCACACTACTTTGGAAAAAAACACCCGAAATATGCAGGGAAATAGCAATCTCAGTCTATTTTTCAGCCATTCAGTATCCATATTTCAGGACTCACCGAGATAGGGCCTAACTTTTCAAATGGTTACCATACTGACAGTGCAGAAATGTTTAAATGCATTGAACACTAAAACTGAATAAGAAATAAAAACAGAAAGACATGATAGTAATATTCTAATATTCCTATGAATGAACCTTGTGGCTTCTTCTGAAAATAATTAATAAATTCACTACCTTTGGGAAAGCTCTTACGACTTCTGCTGGTGTGCTAGACATAACAATCATAACTGGTTTATGTTAACAGCATTAATATGTGAGAAATACTTTTTATCATTATTACTATTATCCCTGTGTAGACATATCATTCAGGGTAACTTTCGTGTTATGCATCTAATATCTGTCACATTAGACTCACACTCTTGCCCGCCTTTCCAATTTCATTTCTAGACACACATTCTCCATATAAGCACCATTCTATCTACCTAAACCAATCCAAGTTAATGCATGTTAGTTCCTTTGAAATGGCCAAGCAATAATATACTCTCATACTTATGACAGGAGATATGCAGTTACATGTAGCTAAGTTGACATTTCAATGACAACTGAATACAGTAAAGATTCACATTACAGAATTTTGTTATCTGTTCTCATCATTTAACTGTTGTTGAAATGAGCCCATACTATAGTCTGCTGTAAGTAACACTGCTTCTACTTTAGTGGTGCTGTGAAGAAACAATAAATTAGATATCTCCCAATTTCTCTTATGTCAGGATCATAAGAAAGACAAGAAAAATAGAAAGAAAAGAAAGGAAAAAATGTAAACTTCATTCAGGTTGTTTTATGTCTGGGTCTTGCTGGTCTTGCATATTTAAATCTATCCTCCTGCTGGTTAAATGTACACTATCCCTCTACTAAATCTAAAGGTACAATCTAGTTAGTTATGTTAAAATCTATCCAGTAATGACCATTCATCTGACCTTTATACCTATCTCACTTGTTGCTGAATAACCACTTTTGACACTACGTTAATGTTTATAGACTCTTTGCTGTCATAATTTACCATGGCTTATGGCTTACCTGATACCCTTTTTTCCCTGTGCAGAATTTCTTATACTAGTCCAGAATGGCTCCTAAAACCATTCCTTCACTCTATCAGTTTTTCCAAGTGCCCCCTGCTCCATTGTTTAAGATGCAACCTTGTATTTCATTCTTTTAGGGTGACCTTTCTTCTTTTCTTCCATCTTAATTCCTGTCAGCTTAATAGTGAGCAATGGGCAGTGGCCCATGGTGCAGGGGGATAAAGCCCTCACTGTGCCTCATATAATCCATGTTAGATTAGTGGTACAGGCACTGAAACAGTCAGGGGGGACTAGGGTGGAAGAATGGAGTGTGGGGCCAATTGTGAGGATGGAGGCAGCCTAGGCTTGCTGCAATGTGACAGCAGTATGAGTCTGATTTGCTTTGTGCTGCTGTTTTGGGGGCTGCACATAAGTGGAAGCACGTATGCACCTCCTGTAGGCAGCAATTATAGAGCTCAAAAGTCTACCACCTGTCCTCTTCAGTTAGGCCACAGTTCCTGGCTGAAGTATAAAACTGCACCAGCATCCTCGATCTCCTTCTCAGCATGGACACAGGATACGTTGAGTCCGGGGAGAGTCTAACATGGATACAGTGGTTGAAAAGAATATGAAGAGCAGTTGTTGGCAGCTGATGATCGGCTGCAGGGAGGGAAAAAAACAATGAGCTACAGTATTATTATTGAAACCTTATCCAGATAAACAATCATGCTTAAAGTACACTGTCCTTTAGACATGTTAATATAAATCAACTTGCTGAACTGTCCAGTGAACATCACTGGGGTATCAAGCTGAGCATGGTAGGCAGCACTTTCTTATTTCCTTCAAAAGTCTGCAGATCTCTCTGTCATATCTTCAGGCATTTCCAGACAAGCTGTGATACGTAATCTCTCTAATCTGTCCTGATTCAGGTCTATATCAGAACATCGAAGTTTTAAAACTTAGAATGTTCTAATATCAACCCGTTTTGAGTGAACGCTAAAAATAGCGAAGCTGCAGAACACCGAATTCTTTCCTAGGGAAAGAATTCTGTTGGCCGGTTCTGTGGCTTCACTATTTTCAGTGCTGTGGTGGAAATTTACAGGTCAGGTTCAGGTAAGTGTGCGATTGTGTGGTTGTTAGGATTAGGGCATGGGTTAGGTGAGTTAGGGTTAGGGGCGGGTTAGGTGAATTAGGGTTAGGGGCGGGTTAAGTGAGTTAGGGTTAGGGCGCAGGTTAGGTGAGTGTGCGATAGTGACAGACCTTAGGGTTAGGGTTTGGGGTAAAGTAAGTGGATAGATAGTAGTTTCTGTATAGTTTAGTGTAGGGTTAGTTGTAGGATTATGTGTATGTGTGTGTATTGATGTTTTTTAGATGTGCTTGTGTTGTGTGTATGTGTTTCGGAATAGTGGATTTTTTCCCAAGGGAAAAATTCACTGTTCTGAATGTTCGATATTATGTGGTTTAGATATTTTAGGTTAGATGAAATAGCGTTCGCTATTTTCATCTTTCGATAACATGATATAAACGCTTCTGATTCTGCTTGGGGTCTTCTGTCAGTGGGCCATGCAAATATACCTCCTATAAGAGGCAACTGGGGGTCAGCATCACACAGTGCTGAAATCACCCCCCTTGACACCTCTCAGCATGGAGGGCAATAGCCTGTACTCTTGAGTTTCCCCTTGGCAGCTTTTCACTTTAATTGTAAAAAATGTTTTTAATAAAACACAAGTGATTTGAACTTAGCATTTGGGAAAAATAATGCACACAAGCAGTTTGCACAGAAACAAACTAGCCCATATAGGTGTGGGTTTTCTCATCAGTATGCATTAGGCTCTGTTTTTAAACCATGCCCTCTCCCTACATATATAAATGCTCATGTTTTGGATTCATTTTCCTTCTTAAAGACCACTCAAACTGCTGTCATTATAATCCACTGGTTTCTATACCCATGAGTTATAGATAATTGACTGTGTGCAAATCAAATCTACAATTGTCATAAAAAGTATGGTCACAGCAAAGGATTCCAGTTTGCTTTACAGATATGCACACTAGCCAGCAAAGCCAGATTAATGACAGTTTAACTTTATAATGACAGCACTTCTCATTCACAGGTAGCAGCAGTACATAGTAGTTTCAGCTCCATTGTTTTTGTTTATTTTTTGTGCTCCTTATAGCTGGCCATCATCAGAACCCAAGTACCCCTCCTCATTCACTGGGTCTTCCAAACCCATTGGCGAAAGTCTGGGGGATGTATTCAAGTTTGCTAGCTCACTAAAAAGACAACATGCATGAGAAAAAAAATAAATATATTAGGCAAAGTCAGGAGCATTCTGTAAATCATGGATAATTTCAACTTTTTTCACAAATAGTCCGAGAATAAACATTCCAACATATTTCATACAAATGCATATTAGTCCTTTAAATCCAGACTTCAAACAGAGCAAACAACTAGAAAGTAAATTGCACTAATTTACAGCCAGACAATTCCACTCCCAACCCACCCCCATTTTATAGGGACTGCATTCCCTAAAGATTTGCCAGAACCCCATACATTTTTTGAGCGTTTATATCACGCTATCGAAAGATGAAAATAGCGAATGCTATTTCATGAAACCTAAAATATCTAAACCACAAAATATTGAACATTCAGAACAGCAAATTGTTTCCCAAGGAAAAAAATTGTTATTCCGAAACACATACACACAACACAAGCACATTAAAAAAAACATCAATCCACACACATACACTTAAAATCCTACATCTAACCCTACACTAAACTGTACATACACTACTATCTATCCACTTACCTTAACCCAAACCCTAACCCTAAGGTCCGTCACTATCGCACACTCACCAAACCTGCGCCCTAACCCTAACTCACCTAACCAGCACCCTAACCCTAACGTACACACAATTGCATACTTACCTGAACCTGAACCGTAACTTTCTACCACAGCGCTGAAAATAGCGAATTCACTAGGAAAGAATTCGGTGTTCTGCAGCTTCGCTATTTTTAGCATTTGATGAATAGGGGTCGATATTAGAACATTCAAAGTTTTAAAACTTCGATGTTCTGATATAGACCCTTTTTTGAGGTACAGTCCAAAAATGCAAGGTAAAGTCAGAGACATTCTGTGAAATCAGGGATAGATAGCAAGCATGTTTACAAAACAATCAGAAAATGCTTGTAAAGGCACACAAGAACAGTTTTATGCATGTTCACAAGTAGCAGGTTGGGTAAGTCCGTAAACCTAAACATGAATGGTGGTTTGTCAAATAAGGGCACAAACAAAGTGATCTTTAGTGTTGTCACAAATATATTAGTGGGCTATACACACTGCAATATACACTAACTTTGAAATATGGACAGACAAACTTTTGTATTGCCCTTTGCTGTTAAATGCTTTTATTCTTGCCTGCCAAAAATGAGAAAAGAAATACTGCTTGTTACAGCAAATCATTTCTTTACTGATGTTTTTCATCAGTATTATCCAGCAATCATTATTTGTGATATTCTGCTGTTCTCTGTCATCCCAAAGAATCATGGGAGAGCAACCTACCTATTAGCTTCTTTGCACAATAATTCTGGACAAAGCCAAAAATAATGGGTGGACAAAATTCTAAAAAAGGGACAATTTTAAATATTAATGTAATTTTCTTAAAAAGTGAATAAAACAACAGCTGTTGTGTGAATATGCATTTTCTGAACAATAATCATTACAAAACTTTAATGGCAGTTGGCATAGATAGTTAAGGCTGTAAGCTGAAGTTCCTGTGATACAAGGTTTGACTCCTTCACCTCTTCATTTGATTAAAGTGTGACCTTGAGCAAGTCGCTTTGCCAGACATTGCTCACAGCATATCTCTGAAAAGAGACTGTGTGTTCAGCTGGCCTACCTGATTAACAACAGGGTATTACTAGGAGTAGTATGACTGTACTCCCCAGTAATTTACAAGAAAAAAATAGACAAGAAGCAACAGAAAAATAAGAGGCAAAATCAGGGATGTTCCTCAATATCAGGGACATTTGGGAAATACAGACAGCGAGGAGCTAAAAGTTGTAATTCACCCTGTAGGGGAGCACCAGGCCATTTATTTATTTATTTACTTGTTTATTTATTTACTGAAGTAAATACATGTCTTTATTTCAAAAATAAAGCACCAGTTAGCTGAATGGCAATTTGGCCCATGTGCATATAGGTAGATGGTGGTCTCTGGGTATACGCATGCAAATGCTGAAGGTGATATTTAAAACTTTGTTTTTTTAGTAAAAGTGACAATACATATTTCTTTTGTTAGTGATAGTTATGATCAGCACATAAGATAGCTGAAATGGGTTACTAGTGCTGAATGTATTTTTTTTTTACAAAAAAATTAAATGAAATACTCTGAGTGACTGGCTATTCACTCCCCTGAGTATGATCCCCAGGGTGTTGTCCGAGGCAGACGTATTATAATCCAACAGTGATCTACAGGCATTGTCTACCTGACTAGTTGTACTACATGTGAAGGAGCATTTTATGCAGCTAAGATCAACAGAAAGTTAAAGCACAGAATATATGAGCACTGCTATACAGTTAAAAAAAGAAATAAACAGTTTGTTGTACCAGCATGGTTTGGTCTGTACTAATTCTGTAAGGTCGGAATTCTTAGTTTTAGATAGTGTAGAACATGATAAAAGGATAGAGATTATACAACAGTTAGTAAAAACGTTAACTGGAAATATGGTTGCAGTAAAAAAAAAATCAACTGGAATAGTGGTTGTTATTAAGGACAGATGCACATTCAGGGCTTAATGTTACTACTTCTATTAAGTGCCTATGAAAAGTAAAGGTACAAATGAAAAGTAAAGGTACAAAAGAAGTCTTGGTTGTTTAGACAATCTGCAGCTGTTGACTTTTTAAAAATCTGATTTGTAGTGATATGAATTGGAAGTAATTAAACATCAATTGTTTAGTTTTGCATTGTTGCAAAGAAGGCACTTAAAACTATGAATGTAAGTAATGATATTTTCTAGTTTCTCAGGTATTTATACTTTGACATACAAGAGACACTGTATATCGCAGCTAGATGAGCTGAAATCTGTGGCTGATGAAAAAACTAAATTTGGTCTGGTGTGCTTATGTCTGGGTCCCTGCAAGCATTAAGAATGTCAGTTAAAGAAATTAAATGTAGGCCTGGATGTTTATTAACATGGTCAGAAGGCAGCTGAGGTATGCGTGTCTTTGTGTGTTTGTGTGTGTGTATCTATATCTATGCATATATATATATATATATATATATATATATATATATATATATATATATATATATATATATATATATATATATAAATAACCCCGACCCCATGTGCAAAATGGGAAAAAGGGGCTGAGGATGTATATAGATATAGATAGATATTTAAATATATATATATATATGTATATATATATATATATATACATATATATATATATATATATATATATATATATATATATATATATATATATATATATATATATATATATATATATATATATATATATATGTACACACACACCACACACACACACACACACACACACACACACACACACACACACACACACACACACACACACACAGTGGGAGAGAGAAGGAGTGAGACACAATCACACACAGACAAACACAGCCCCTTATGTATACTAAACAAAGGCATATATTTATCTTAATTCATCCAAACCTTAGCTCTGCATAGCTGGGTGTGTTATTTATGTGTTTCTTTTCTGAAGTGCACACATGTTTTAAATATCACGACTCTACCTGCATTCTCTAGAATGTTACCACTCTGTCTAGGTCATCATTAAATCATCAGCACTCTATCTGCATCATCATTAAACATCAGCTATCTGTCTGCACCATGACTAAAATATTACCACTTTGCATATGTCATCAATAACAATACAGAATTCACAATAGCCATTAAAAAACATGTATTTCCTACATAACAATATCCAAAATAAAACACAAACATGAAACATTTTTTGCAATTGTAAACTGTAAACAGATTTTACTAAACATTAGATAAGCAAAATGCAATAATTAATAAGCATGCATTAAAATAATAGACACTGCAATGTACACAGAAACAGAAAATAGTAGCAAGAAAAATGAACTAAATCTGCATTCCCTGCACTAAAATAAGTAGCCTAAAACGTACAACATGCAAATAACATCATACATCCACAACTCATTTTTCCTATTGTTGCACATGGGGTCAAGGTGTAACTTCAACAATTACAGTCATCTAGAGACGAGTTTTATGCCACTGAGTGGCTAGCCCTGCCATGGCAGTTCTTACACACTATGCACTCATATGCACACTCACACCTTTGGCCAATTTAGAGTGTCCAGTCCACCTACTACGTGTCTTTGGAATGTGGAAGGAAACCAGAGCACCAGAAGATACCCACTTGAACACAGGGAAGACATGCAGACTCCACAAAGAAGGCACCTCAGCAGAGAATCAGACTGGGGAACTTCTCACTGTGAGGCAACGAGGTTAACCACTGTGCTACTGTGCCACCCTAAATCACATTTGAAGATTGAATAAATATAAATAATTCTTTTATCCCCATAGTAAGCAGCACAAACGTATATCGTAAAACATCTTTAAACCTAACACTGATCTAGTCAACACAAAAAAGAACTGAATTTCACAGTTAAGAGACAAAAGGTCAGAAATAAATCATACAGATCCCATCCCATAAGGGAAAGAAAAAAAGCAGCCCACTTAAAATTGCAGTTCACTGAACTAAACATGAAATACAGCATATGAAAGGAAGAATCAAGCTTGCATTTCATATACAAACTAAAAACACATAAAAAGAAAACATATTTGCTATCTTATTTATTAATCAGTACATCCAAGGCCACAGCCAAATGAAATATGTAGGGAAAAAAAGAATGCATACCTCATAAATACAACTAGCGATTTCACCCTCAGTGATTGGCTCTGACATAGATATCTGCTGAGTCACCAGAATACCAGAGTGTAAGCACACCATGTAACACAAGGGGTTTCATGACCTGAATACTTAACTCAGTCAAAATGGTGTTAGCACTAAATCCTAAACTCTCAACTAGAAGTTTTTTATGAGGAAACCAAAGTACCCATATTGTTATGATGGTAACATGAAAGCACTATTAGAGACATTGATTAGAAGTCAGGAGTGAATTTCAGAACCTAGACCAATGAGACAGGAATCTTAAATATTGAGCCACTGTCAATGCTGCTTTACTACTGTAACAACATTTTTTTTTCCTAAACTAAGAAAGCCTTCTTCTTTTTGCATATATAGTACATTCAAAACTTATGAAAAAGTCCCTAAAATGAGTTCTCAAATATTGAAGTGTAAGATATTTTATGTATTTTACTGACCAGATCCTTGCATATATTGCTGATCCATTTGTTTAGGTTGTTTATAGTACCGATGACCATTTCCCATTCATGTCAATGGGATGTGGCAATAATATGCAAAGCTGAAGGTGTCTGTCAACTAAGGCATTATATACATTTTGTAGTTTGCTATAAATGGTCTGTCTCATGGGTGTGTTTTATTATTTTAAGGTAACAAGCAGGCTTTCATTATTTTAACGTATAGTGAGGATCATGGAAGGAATTGGTAGCTTTATATTCTAGTTATTCTTTTACATAATTAGATCTTATTTAGTTTGCTTCATTAGATAAACGTATCTATATCTATCTGTCATCCTATACATCTATCTCTATATCTCTCTCTTTCTCTCTCTTTATATATAATATCTATATCTATATATATATATATATATATATATATATATCTAGCATAGCTCAGATGGGGTAAGAAGGGCAAGGTCCTCTGGCAAAATAAGTTGTGGGTGGGCACAATCAGCCATCCGACATCCCCATCAGTATTTAGTGCTATACTTGCTTTTAAAAGCCAGCATTGCATTTGTGGTCAAACCTGAGAAATGCAGTGCTACGTCTGGGTGCTGAACTATAGCAACTGCTTACTACACTTGTAGCAAGCAGTTTGCTGCAGTTTAATACGAAAAGTTTTTGTTTTCTTTTTTTTTTTTTTTTTTAGCTAAAACATAAACTCCATAGTGCTCAGTGCAGGCAAGATATATATTGTTGCAAGTGTTGGCTGCATCTGTAGCAAGCAGTTTTCTGCAGTTTAAATGAAGACCTTTTTTAACTAATACATGAATGCCATAGCGCTCGGTGTAGGCAGGGCATAAACTATAGTAACTGCTTCCTACATGTATTGCAAGCAGTTTGCTGCAGTTTAAAAGAAGAAATTATTTTTTATATGTTCTAAATGTGTGGAAGGAAGGTCAGGGGGGCACAGAAATGGGATCTGAATGGCCAGTGCAGGAAGTGGAGGGGGGGGGGGTCATGCACCTGGCCATCTGTTTGCTATGCCAGTAGAATAGAAGGGAATGTATTTTTTTTTCTCCTCAGTAAAGAGCTGGGGGCATATGGATCTAACTGTAATAAGCTGATGGCATTATAGCTATCTGCTTATTACAGTAAAGTGTGTGTGTGTGTGTGTGTGTGTGTGTGTGTGTGTGTGTGTGTGTGTGTGTGTGTGTGTGTGTGTGTGTGTGTGTGTGTGTGTGAGTGTGTGTGTGTGTGTTTTTGTTTTTTGTTTTGTTTTAGCTGTGTGGGGGTGGATCTCTCTATTACAGTAAAGTCCTTTTTTTGATCTTCACTTGGAGCTGAGATGGTGCGGTACTGGTTTGATGTACTGGCACAGAGCAATGTTGGAGCCAGCTAAGCTTCTGTGGGCCAGTAATCTTAGTCATTGTGGAACTGCATTACGGGTACCAGCAAAGTCTGTGAATGACAGTGGTTAGGCCTTGTTTCATATAGGCTATTTACAGTAAAGTGCAATGCCTGCAATTTAGTATAAGCAAATAAAGTATAATGAGATGTAAGTGAGAAATTTTGTAAAGTGACTTATGCTAATGAAATGTTCTTCTGATTAATCAAGAATGGAGCGGTCGGGTGGATCTAAAAACACTTCAAACACAATAATCCACCTTGGTAACCTCTGTAAGCCTGAATAAATGTTCCGTTAATTGTAAATCAAATGATTTTATTCAAAAATAAAAAAACAGGATAAAAAAATAGCTGGACACAGCCTGTAACACACTAACAGCTCCAATGAGGTAAAACCTTACATATTCACTCCACAAGTAAAAGCAATGGTGTGAAAGTCTTAATTGACTGGAGTGCTGTAAGCTCAAAGTAGCTGCTCCCAATGCTCAGTAGCTGCAACTGAAGTTAAATACTTTGCAAATGCACATCTCAGTTGACCCCACACCCCTCAAGTGTCCAAAATACATTAAAATAACAGCAAAGTAGCAGCAAAATGTGGTAATCAAATCATACCAAGGAAATAGTTCCAATATATAGTCACTGTTGTACCTCGTGAGTGTAACTGCCAAAGGTAGCAGCACCAAACAACTGCAAGGCACCAATTCCCAATGGTAGAAAAATCAGCTGAATATAAGAAGACAAACAATTCCAAGGAACAGTTCCTAGTAATCACAGTTGAACTTGTGGGTACAATAACAGCACAAATAGCAGCACCAAACAAATCCAAGGAAATAAACATTGGGAGCAGCTACTTTGAGCTTACAGCACTCTGGTCAATTAAGACTTTCACACCATTGCTTTTACTTGCGGACTGAATTAATCTGACTGTAAGGTTTTTACCTCATTGAAGTTGTTAGTGTGTTACAGGCTGTGTCCAGCCACTTTTTATCCTGTTTTTTTTTTTTTATTTTTGAATAAAATCATTGATTTACAACTAACAGAACATTTATTCAGGCTTACAGAGGTTACCAAGGTGGATTCCTCTGATTAATCTTTTACTCATATCTTACACATGCACATCCATTGCTAAAAGCGTTGCTGCAAGTCTTGTATCTTCTTTGCAATCCACAAACTTGCTATAATGTTAAAAACATATTGCCAAAAACCCCATGTATGTACAAGTACTAAATGACACCAGTAAATTATTTTATTCACCAATTGCTTCAGTAGTTTGATAATGTATGCAAATAAATCATTTTTGTCAGTGATTGCTTCATTACTTTGATCATGTATGCACAAGCAATAAAAATAACAACAAATAAATAATTTTCTCCAGTGATCCCTTCAGCAGTTTTACAATGTTTTCACAAGCACTGAAGGACAACCAATATAACGTATCCCTCAGTGATCACTTCTAACAGTTTTACCATGCATGCACAAACACTGAATGGCATCATTTCCTCAGCAATCCCTTCAATAGTTTTACTATGTATAAAAAAGCACTAAATGACACCAATATAAATTATTTTATCAGTGAACACATTTCCACTGCTGATGTAATGATTTCCAATTTACAAATGACAGGTTTACAATATTTACTAAAGCCATAATCTCTATTATACAACTAAAACAGACATTTCTTGACGTCAATAATCTCACCTACTTTTTGAACTGCTTTACATTTACTTTCCATTTTTTCCCTTCCAGTCAGTAGTTCCCTAATTAATTTGCTCATAAGTACAGTATTTCCCAGGTAATATGTGCTTACTCATGTAACTTCAGGGCCATTTATGTATTTTGTCTGCAAATGAGGCCCTTTTATGTTTATCTCTATGAACTGTAGCAATGCATCAATGTCTAAGGCATATTATCCTTCTAGTAATTCTCCCCCTGAATGCTTATGCCTTAAGTTTGTTACACTATTGCTAAAAGGAGGCATGTTTACAAATCGTGTCTGCATTTCTATAGTCAGAGTGAATGACGTCCGCTGACTTTATTTGCATAAAGAAGTAGTGCCACTCTTTTCTGTTTAACTTTACGAACATACAGAAGCAGGGACTTTGAATAACAACCATGATGTACACATAAATACACATGCGCATTTTGCAGGTGCACATGTGTTTGTGTGTGCGTGTGTGTGTGTGTGTGGTTCCTATTACATTATCGAACTTCCAGAAGGTCGAACACCAGATGTTTGAACATGGAAGATCGAAATGTAATAACATCGAAACATCAGAACAGCAAATTTTTTTCCCAGGGAAAAAAAATTGCTCTTCGGAAAAACACACACACGACACAAGCACACCAACTACCTTATAAGCCTACACTAAACCTTACATACACAACTACCTATGCACTAACCTTAACCCAAACCCTAACCCTAAGGTCTGTCACTATTACACACTTACCTTACCCAAAACCTAACCCTAAAGTCTGTCACTATCGCACACTTACCTTACCCACACCCTAACCCTAACGACTGTCACTATTGCACACTTCCCTTACCCGCACCCTAATCCTAAAGTACGTCACTATCACACACTTACCTTACCCGCACCCTAACCCCACTGTCCGTCACAGTCGTACACTTACCTTAACCCGTTCCGTAAGTTTCGCACCACAGTGGAGAAAATGTCAAAGCCGCAGAAACGTCCAACTGAATTCTTTCCCCTGGGAAAGAATTTGGACTTCCGCGGCTTCGACATTTTCACCTTTCGAACTTCCATGTTTGAACTTCTGGTGTTCGATCTTCTGGAAGTTTGATTAGGTAATAGGAACCCTGTGTGTGTGTGTGTGTGTGTGTGTGTGTGTGTGTGTGTGTGTGTGTGTGTGTGTGTGTGTGTGTGTGTGTGTGTGTATATATATATATATATATATATATATGAAGAATGAGAGAGTTGTGCACACATACTGGCATAAAATTTCAACAAAATGTGTAATTCACTTTACAGCTTATGCATTTATAATTGCTGACCAAAATTCATTACTTTGAACTTTTTGTAACCCATGCAACATTCTGTATTGTGTAGCAAGCTCTTACAACCCATCTGGCTCTAGATTTGTTTATTCAAGTTGTACAGATGTTCTGAAGTATGAGCCAAACTACAGGAATCATCCCACTCTAGACAAGGCATGAACTTTCTAAGTATTGAACTGCATATGACTTTTATTCAGTTTTCTTTTCTCAAAAGAGCCAATGTTTTAAATAAATGTTGCATAAGCTATATGTGAAATTTTAGTAACAAAAACCCTTAGCGATTATATCCTTCATTTGTACTTCCTGCTGCACAAATAAATTCTAACCTATTTAATGTTTCTTTGCCCATATGCAACGCAGTCAGGCTTGGTAGAGACCAAAGTACAGTGCTTAGAAAATGAATGGAATGCACCCAGGACTGTCATGATTTCAAGAATTTCTTTGTTATGCAAGAATATTTATCAGGTATTTCTATAAGCTACATGGGAGAGTGGCAGTGGGGGACAACAAGCAGATACAAGCAATTGTTTTGCATTTGTTCTACTTTGCCAGGCTTTGGACTACTTAAATCACTGTATGATTTTTTTTATGAATTATCTCTTCAAAGGTGAGCTTAGGGGAAAAGTGTTGGAGGAGAGAATTGTGATCATGTCATGTTACAGCCTAAAATTTACCTAAACTGCAGGTTATAAAGAGTGTGCTGCACAAAAGGCTAAAGGTGAAATGAAGGACAGGGATGAAAACAAGGCAGTTTCATTTACAAAGCAGAAGGAAAATATAAAGTAATACTTCAACGAGAACTGTGCATAGCTTTAAATTATATTGAAAACGTATGGCATTACATAGCTTTCTGTTCTGGCAGCTGCACAAGAAAGACAGCTATCTTGTTTTGACCTGGTTAATCTGATAAGAAATTCAAAAGACCATAAAGTTAGAGAACGTATTACAACACTTTAATTTAATAGACCTATCGCCTCTTGTATGATTTAAAACAGTGAACAGAATTGTTCATTCATGTGCCTGAACTGGAAATTTATTTGGGATACTGTCACACATACTACTGAACAGTATTATTTTAATACATCTTTGAAGAATTGTTTGCCACATGCATGGCTGTCATGGGAATTAATTCCCTTGTGGTACTCTTAGGATTAAATCTAAGGTGTTCCAAATGATTACACAACACAACTGTACTGCAAGATCTACTATTATCAACTCTGTGATCTGTGTATAATATAAAGAAGCAGTGCTTTTCTCACATGCATCATTCGTAACAATATAAAACATTTCTTAACTAGGTAAACCCAGTACACACACACACACACACACACACACACACACACACACACACACACACACACACACACACACACACACAAATACAACACAGAGGCACACACAGAGTCTCTTTTTACATGCTCAATGTCTGGTTAAATGACTTGCTCAGCTACACAGTAGGCAATTAGAGGCTATGGAAATCAAACCCAGTCTTCAGATGTAGCATATAGGCCAGTATTCAGTTAGTGAAACAAGTACGCTATCTGTGATATTCATGGATAAGCCATTTATGTCAATGCATGGCAACCTCAATTGTCCGTATGCAAATATGCAAATAATGAGATGTAAATGAGGAGTGATATAAATCTTCATATGTTTTACACCAATTATAATTCATAGTAACATGTTCCTGTTTTTCCATGCTGGTTGCAGATGTGCTGTCTAAAGAGAATCCTTGCCAAAACTATCAGAGGTACAGTTTGCAAAAATTATGTTACTTGCTGCTAGATTTGCTATTTCCATGTCTGAGTTGCTTGTCTTTGCTGGACCAAAACTACTTGCACCCAGCAGCACTGGCCAAGAAGGTGATAATATAAGCAAAAAATAACTCATTATAACTTTGATAATCATGAAATTCTTGATAGGTTTGGAGTGGACAGGGACATTATAAGGGCCTTACTGGGTATTTTTTGACCCCCATAGAGGCATTGGAGCAATGTGTGAACTTCCTATCCCTGTGGGCATCAAGGTATGTATAGACATAACTATACTTATACCTTCCAGAAATAGACATTGGATAGCTCACATACTTCTGCCATGAGACTACAGCAGTAGTTCTTGGATGTACTCTAGAAACCTGTGGATCAAAATATCTATTTTCCAGTGTCAGTGCAGGTCCAAGCCAGGACTATCGGTGCCTTTTATGGGCTGGCATATTCACCTGAGGTGCTCAGTGTGATACATTGCACCCATGTTGCAATTAGAGGCCATCCTGGTCCACAAGGAGAGAGGTACTGCAATAAGAAGGGCTACCATTTCATCAATTGCCAAGTAGTGTATGACGTATGGTGGTGCTTCACCAACATCTCTGCCCAGCATCTTGCCAGTGCACATAATTCCCATATCTTGCACTCTAGCTCACTATACTGCCTCTTACTGTATTTTAGGTACCCAGTCATCATCTTGTTGTTAAGTGGATTTTTTATATAATGTATTTAAGTAGCTCTTCATGTTAACATGTATTGCAGAATACTATTTCTTTCTTATTGATGTTTTGTCTAGCCCCCCCTTCTCTAACTTTTTTCAGGTGATGCTGGATATCCACTGATATCCTCATGCCACCAGTGAGAAATCCAAGTGGAGCTGCAGAACAGACATATGACACATCCCTGTCCCAGACCCATTTTGTTACTGAGAGGGTCTTTGGCCTCCTTAACAGCCATTTCATGTGCCTGGATGATTCTGTGGGTACTCTTCAGTATGACTCAGCTACTGCATGAAGGATGTTTACTGCATGTTGCGTTCTGCGTGACATGATTATGTGTCAGTCTAGTAGTGAAATGACCCATGTTGTTACTGCAGCTTCCAGTTCCACTCCAAATAAGAGTAATGATGACTAGGAAGCAGCAGAGGTAAGGGATCCCATGCAGAAGGCTTGTGCACAGGATGTGGCACCATGGGTAAAAAGGCAGTGTCTGGTCTACAGCTGTGGAAATGTCATTCAGCTCATTATTTCTTTTATTGTAAAAAACACACAAAGTATAACCGATGCATGCAATAATATCTGTGGGTCATGCTGTGTAGTGTGTGATCTGCTGTCACTGTTCATCTGAAAATCTCTCTAACCTTAAAATATGTTTTTATTATATTTTGTAAAATATATTATTACTATTGTCATGCCTGAGTGCTCAACGGCTCCTGTTCAATGATGTCATAAGGCAACATATAAAACAAAATAATTCACATTATTGTCTGCTTTCATGAATAAAATCTGCTTTAATAATTATTTAATTATACAAAAGTAATCAATATTGTCAACAGTGAAACACTTCCTAAGTTAATGCTTTGCAAATGGAAGGAAAATGACTTATACTGCTTTTTTTATATTATGCAATCTCTTCTCAGATTATTCTATTGTACTGCACATCAGATTATTTTATGCTGTTTTACACAACAAATTCTCACGTAAGAAACATAAAAAAATATATAATTTGTGCACTGTGGAGGTTGAGGTGGTAGCAGTGTACATTTACATGGCAGGATATTCATTTTGACATGTCATTTCCTTGTGATATATCTCTCTTGAAAGTTTTTGGACATTACTACTTTTATGTTGCAGGAAAGTGCCACTTATAGGAATGATAATCCATGTAAAATTGCTTTTTGTCTGCCTTTCATTGATGGTGTACATACTAGTTTTACCGAGATGAATTGCATACATTTGCAACCCCCCCCCAAACTCTCATTCCTGTTAAACAGACAGCTTTGTCACTGGAGCTGATTCACAGTAGTTCAAGATAAAATGAGTCATAAACATCTCCAATAGATAGGCTAGGTGATGGGTCAAATAGTTTTGAGGAGAAGTTACTATGAAAACTGAAATGTGAGTTGATCTGATATCACAACCTACTTGATGCAGGTGATCCTGCTATCACTGACCTGACAGTGCTGTGTGACCATGACCGCAAATGTGAGATTCTGCTAGGTGTAGATAAAAACTGATATAGCCTGCGTGAAATATGCAGTGCTTGTTCACCTTGACTACTGACCATATTGTACAGAGAAGTAATGGTATTATCATATCAACGCAGACCCCCCACACACACATATCTGAAAAGTGCCTCAACTTCTGCCACTTGCAAGACTGACTCTGGCTTGACTCTGGTATGTGTTAGCTAGTGAATGAATGGAGGTGGCCAATGAGGCTTGGAGGGCCACCATGCTACACATCTCTGACACCATGGCATTATCCCTACTCTGTGCCATTTTGAAGTAGTTCTAAAAATCATCACACATACCCTGGGGAGCTCCAACTGACTCTCAGTGTCAATGCTCTGAGCCCTAACAATGTCACAACACATTTCCTCTTGGGCAGCCAATGCTTTACATGTTTCCTGGGGTAGCTGTAAGAAATTTCTATGCCTGGCTCTTCTTTGTAAAGGTGTCCCTGTGGACACTATTATCTCTAAATTCCTGTCATCATCTCCAAAGTGTTCCTCTGAGTTTGGAGATATTGGTGTAGAGGTGCAGGGGTGTTCCCCCCTGCACAAGTGTGAATGGTATGTCAGCTTGTGCTTGACTTTGGGATTCACTGTCACTTTCTACAGAGTTACTAACATGTTGTGGGGTGAGAGATCCTAAGGCTGCCTCATAAATATAAATATGTTAGCAGCAGCAGCAGCAACACCCATTCTGTTCCTGACTTCACTCAAATTTATTGGTCTAGTTGAACTGTTTTTTTCTGATTCTGACCCTGTAAAAACTATATGAAAATATTTGGAGACATTAATAATAATGGAATAGCATGCAGTAACTTATTCTTACAAGGCGGGTAAGTGGGGCACTTATCATGCATACTATCACCATTTCCAGTCTGCCTTCATTTCCATTCATTGCTCATGTACAAGGTTCACCTAATAACAATTAATTGTGACATGTTTAATTACATCATTCCTTGTCAGTATTCAATTCTCTCTATATAAATGTATGTTACTGATTTTAAACCAATCTTTATGACCAGATAAGTGTTGATACTGTTGCAAATATTGGTAAGATAGAGTAATGTCCACACCACCTCTAATTATTCATGTTCCACCATCTTATGTGTCGTAGTCATCTCCAGAGACTGATAGAAGGTGTTTCTCATCTGGTGTTAATTGAATAAGATTTGGATGTCCCCCCATAGTGGTACAGGACATTGCATTATGCCTAGCCTTGCCTCCAGCACATGCTAACATATCATGTAGTTTTCTTGCACTATGCCAGTGCTCTATTTATATCATCCACTGCATTAGTTTCAACAACTACTTGACTCCAAGCTTCATTCCTCTTGGCTTGTCTGGATCCCCCTTTACCAAAAACAAGTTTCCAGTATGTCTTAAGTACTAACACAGGACATGGTTTTCCTCATGGCTGAAGTTATCCTTTAACTGCTTTGATCCTTTATTTTCCATCAGTTCTGCATGAGAAAAAAGGGCCACAGTCAGAAAAAAATGACAATACTGTTTTGATATAATCAGCTTTTAAAGAACAAAACATTGGCTAAGTCTTCCCGACAACCAGGCACAGTAAATAAAAATGTTGCACTTAGCAACATTGTTCGTAGGTCTTAACAGTGGATACCATGGAGTGGTATTCAGAGACACACAATGCACTGCGCAAACCTGTTTCTGATTCAGAGACCACTGTAGCACTACAGCATTATGTAGCCACAGTTAGGGTATACTGCAGTGGTCTAGCCGGCTGCTGCATGTTAATGTGAATGTCCAGGGCATGGCTGATGCAAATTAACCATGGACACTTCACTGAAGTCTTACTATGAGATTGCAATAGAACAACAGAGCATTTCAAAGACAAGCTGTATCATGCTATTTCAGAGTTAATTGATGGCAATGTATACCATTTTTTTACAGTGTGCACCCATTATTGTTTATGGTAAGAGCAGGCTATTGTCCCAGCTGATAAGTACTGTGAAGCTGTATTTGCACGTGTGTGTGTGTGTGTGTGTGTGTGTGTGTGTGTGTGTGTGTGTGTGTGTGTGTGTGTGTGTGTGTGTGTGTGTGTGTGTGTGTGTGTGTGTGTGTGTGTGTGTGTGTGTGTATATGTCTATAGGCATCTGTGCAACAGTTTTATGTGTGCTACATGTGTTAGCACGAGGAAGATTAGGATGGCTGTTCTAACTGTATTATATGTTCAACTTAGAGACATGCTGATGAACCTCTAATGAGCTTTTTTTTATATAGTGCCTGCACGTCTCTGAATTACTCATTATTACAGCCGCATTATTAGATCTCACCAGTGAAACACTTGTTGCTCTATGGTGATAATGTCATTGAATCTGAGTTTCAATGCATTGTTATTGGCTTTCTGTCTTGATCCAGTTCTTGTCATGTCTGCCTACGTGTGGTATTAATTCTGTCACCTTGCTATGAAGCACATTATATTCCACATGAAAACTTTTTTGTTGATCTATTGACATTGTGTTAGTGGAACCTTTGTTGCGTTCTAGAGAAACTCTATTCTGATAGTTCATAAGTGCACAATAACTGCAGCATTGTCTGGAATTCAGCAAATTCATGCGCCCAGGCAGAAAAAGGCAAAATAATGCAGCTAGATTAGTGCAAGGGGCGTGGAGCTGATTAACAATGTAGTAGGAGCAGTGTTGCATGACGGAGTTAATCTAAAGAGATACTTCACTAGCACAAATCCCACAGGTTATGTAGTGAATGATTCTGAGTGATGTAAGTCACATGATCTATTCATCCCTATAGCATTCATGTAAGCAGGCACATGATGATGATGATGCACATTCACCGCTGCAGCAGCACACTGCTCTGAGCAAAGCTGAAAGTCCTGATAAGGACTGCACACAAAGTCTGTACTAATTTACAGCTATTAATTCAAAGGAATGGGTGTATATGACAGTCAGAAAGGGGGTAGGATAAGCACAGGAATAGCAAATGGACATGAAGAAAGGAATATGTGAATGGAAGTGTAGATGCCCAGTTTCTTTTTTTCCAAGAAAAGCACAGGAGAAGTTAGCAAGGGAAGGTATGGGGGAGGAAAGAGGCTATATGGATGGTAGTAGGGCAAACAAATAAACACAAAACAGAATCAAAGACCATCAGCGGAAATGCAGACACAAATGTTAGGGATGCAGAGGAGAGACATGGACAGATAAAGGGAGGACAATTATGATGTGGAGGATTTGATCTCAAACTAAGTAGGAAAGTACCGCACAAACAAAATGAACACCAACATCTGGGATATGGTGAGATTACTGTTGATAGGCTGCCACACTACCTTTTTGCACCCAGTCAGAGATCATTCTACTCCATGATCATTCTCATTGCCACTGGTGTCCTGCTAGTCAGAACAGGCAGTGGTTTGACTCTGCCAATGGTACAATGATGTGCTCTAGTTAGTTAATGTGGCTGTTTAGTCTGCGGTCACCGCTGCCATTACCAGGTATTCCAACTCATAGCAAGTGACATATTCTGATGCACTGCTGGTACCAGCTGATGGACAAACTACGCCCTCTCAGTGTAGACAGCTCACCAGAAGACACCAGAGAGCTCTTCAGGTAACTTTTATTAGATGATTTACATCACCCCGTAGGATGTTAGTGAAGAGATGGCAAGACGAGGGGTCAGTGAAATTGCCACTGCCATACTACATCCACAGCTGTGTCAAACACTGCATAAAATATGAACATAAATGAAGAAAACCAAAATGACAAACACTATATAACATATAAAAAATGACAGAGATAAAACTAGAAACAGAAAAGAACAGAAAAAAGCAAAACCATTATCACTGATTTTTGCCATAGCTGAGTGGCATAATGGTCCTGTCAGAAATAAAATGCTGTTGCACATGCAATTGCAAAAAAAATACAATACACATCCCAAACCAATGTGCACTACATCAGGCAGTGTGCCACAAGTGCCAAGATTACATGCTACATAACCTGTCCCCCTGTGTGCATGCCGTGACAACAGCTCATGTGTTGCAAGGAGTGACCACAGGGGCCATAGAAACTGGCTGCATGAACCCTAGTCCTATGCATTCTACCAGGGAAAACTACTTCAGTGGACAGAACACTGTATGGCAACAGAGTAAACAAGCCTTGTGGATACAACCACAAAATATGTCATAAAGCAGGACACAGAGACCTGGCAGTGGTAACGTAACATGACGTAGGATGTCCACCATTAAATGACAAATGTCAACCTCTTGGATGCATGTCCATGGTATAACTGGCACTAGTAAGGGTCTATGAAAGGACAGTGGAAGAAAGATGCTGGGAAGGCAAACCAGTGCATTGTCTATGAATGACAGTTATATTGATATGGTCATGGCAATGTGGGGAGGCAAACACTTAGGTATGCTATAGGGACTGATGCCAGGCATGGCTGTAGAATACCCACGGTAATGTCAACTATCATTAACAAGCAAACTGGGGCACATTTCACAGATATGAAGGATAGTAGGGTCAGCCAGCCTGAATTTCTGTGGTGTTTGTGTCAAAAGGCATATAATTACAATAAGCAACATTTAGATCAGATATCAGCACTGGAAAACTAGGCAATATTTCAGGTAAATAAACTATATGCATCTGTCAGTGAGATATATGTGCCCTTGTGCATCAGCATCCATTCCATATATCTTTGGTAGATAACTGTTTTTTTATAATCTCACCAGGTCCTGAAAAATATACAAGAAAAGAAAAAATGCCCATAATTTACCTGACCCACATTTGAATGCACATTCATGCCTAACTAATCACAAGTAACCATTGGTATAAATGATCACAATAACCATTTGACAAGACTACATGCACTAAAACTCTGTTGCAGTTTCACTAACATCCTCTTCCCATTGGCTAAGAATGTCTCAGCGGCACCTGCCCAGCTAACTATACCTATGCTTGCACTCATCATCAGTGTGAGTGCTATCGCTCATCATCCTGATAAGCCAGTGCCAAGCATCCACTTTGTACTATGAACCCTCATTATGAGTCCCACAACAGGCATGGCTGATGGCCCCTATGCAGAAACACTCACACATGGGCAATGTGCTTCATGGTCATTTATGCATGCTTACAGTCAGGTATAAACCTCATTGCTCAGCCTTGATTTGTTGCACATTGTATAAAATGTGCAACTCAAATGCATTTAAACTTAATTTCCTTAATAGTATAATTGTCACAGTACTAGTCTCAAAATAGTATAATAAAAACATCCATGGACATTTTATGGAAATTTGCTGAAGACCAAAATAGGAATATTGTAAAATTGTAATAAAATGTTCTACAAAAATTAAGTACAGAACTTCACCTGCTGTAAGCAGAAGACTGGCAGGGTCCAATGAAGCAACCAGAGAAATTAATAATAGCAAGTATTGGGTGGAATAAGTGGAATGCATTTGAAAAGACACAGGATTCCTAAGCAGTACATAGGAGAGAATAAGAAACATTACTACCTAAAGGATTGTATAAAATGCAGTAGAGCTTTTCCATCCTCATTTTGCCATGGAACAAACTCACTTAAAGAAAAAATATATAGTCAACAGAGTGCAAATCCTTGAAAAAATATTTACACAGAGAAAGTGAGGAGATAATCACCAAAGCTCAGCATGAAAATAAACATTTATTGCTGTGGCTGACACTGTCAGTATATGTTATAATTAAGCCCACCTGTCTTATCAAAACAGTGATCTCAGCACTTACTTTTAAGTATCTGGTTAACATCAAAACAATTCTTCCAAAATTATTAAACAAAATCACCTGTCCATTACAGATTATGGTCTGTGGAGTTCACTCCTAGTATCCAGTGACCAAAGTAGCCTGTCAGATGACACTAAAGTAGCCTACTTCAGTAAAATACTTCTTAACCTGGTACAGAATTTAGCTGAATGTAATGAGACCTGGCTCTGACTGAGACACCAGCAATTAGTCAAACTAAACCAGAGAAGTAACCAGCTTACACCATATTAATGACCAGTCTGACAATGCGGATTAGTAAATAGATGTATTTAAAAACTCAGATGACATATTTGATCAGTATACAAATTATGTTTTAGATGAGATAAAAATTGTAAGAAGACCTGTAAACAGTTGAGGTTGACTACTTAATTACATAATTTACTGCCTGACTTTTGATAATAAATGTCATTGCAACCACAAAACAATCAAAGACAAAATTAGTAGCAGTTTAAGTGAAAAGCTGCAATGGTAGTCACTCTTTAAATGAGTGACAGCATAAACTATAAGTAATGCCACTCCTTATTTGAGTGACAAATGTATGGCACAGCAGCACTTATTTATATTCTTGTCATGGCAGGTTCTTGTGCATAGAGTTATTTTTTGTCCAGCAGATCCAGTGACAAGTGGATATATAATTTGTGGTGCTGTACGTTTTTAGAGGTAATCCATTGTGCTTGTCTTTGTCTGAAGTATTCACTTCCTGCTGACACAATGTCTGTGATAATATGGAAAAATATGGTCCAAATATGAAATTGTGTTTTTTGTCATGGTACATGCCTGGCTCTTCTTTGTAAAGGTGTCCCTGTGGACACTATTATCTCTAAATTCCTGTCATCATCTCCAAAGTGTTCCTCTGAGTTTGGAGATATTGAGGTGCAGGGGTGTTTGCACAAGTGTGAATGGTATGTCAGCTTGTGCTTGACTTTGGGATTCACTGTCACTTTCTACAGAGTTACTAACATGTTGTGGGTGAGAGATCCTAAGGCTGCCTCATAAATATAAATATGTTAGCAGCAGCAGCAGCAGCAACACCCATTCTGTTGCTGACTTCACTCAAATTTATCGGTCTAGTTGAACTGTTTTTTTCTGATTATGACCCTGTAAAAACTATATGAAAATATTTGGAGACATTAATAATAATGGAATAGCATGCAGTAACTTATTCTTACAAGGCGGCACTTAGCATGCATACTATCACCATTTCCAGTCTGCCTTCATTTCCATTCATTGCTCATGTATAAGGTTCACCTAATAATAAGTAATTGTGACATGTTTAATTACATCATTCCTCGTCAGTATTCAATTTTCTCTATATAAATGAATGTTACGGACTTTAAACCAACCTTCATGATCAGATAAGTGTTGGTACTGTTGCAAATATTGGTAAGATAGAGTAATGTCCACACCACCTCTAATTATTCATGTTCCACCATCTTATGTGTCATAGTCATCTCCAGAGACTGATAGAAGGTGTTTCTCATCTGGTGTTAATTGAATAAGATTTGGATGTCCCCCCATAGTGGTACAGGACATTGCATTATGCCTAGCCTTGCCTCCAGCACATGCTAATATATCATGTAGTTTTCTTGCACTATGCCAGTGCTCTATTTATATCATCCACTGCATTAGTTTCAACAACTACTTGACTCCAAGCTTCATTCCTCTTGGCTTGTCTGGATCCCCCTTTACCAAAAACAAGTTTCCAGTATGTCTTAAGTACTAACACAGGACATGGTTTTCCTCATGGCTGAAGTTATCCTTTAACTGCTTTGATCCTTTATTTTCCATCAGTTCTACATGAGAAAAAAAGGGCCACAGTCAGAAAAAAATGACAATACTGTTTTGATATAATCAGCTTTTAAAGAACAAAACACTGGCTAAGTCTTCCCGCCAACCAGGCACAGTAAATAAAAATGTTGCACTTAGCAACATTGTTCGTAGGTCTTAACAGCGGATACCATGGAGTGGTATTCAGAGACACACAATGCACTGCGCAAACCTGTTTCTGATTCAGAGACCACTGTAGCACTACAGCATTATGTAGCCACAGTTAGGGTATACTGCAGTGGTCTAGCCGGCTGCCGCATGTTAATGTGAATGTCCAGGGCATGGCTGATGCAAATTAAACATGGACACTTCTCTGAAGTCTTACTATGAGATTGCAATAGAAAAACAGAGCATTTCAAAGACAAGCTCTATCATGCTATTTCAGAGTTAATTGATGGCAATGTATACCATTTTTTTACAGTGTGCACCCATTATTGTTTATGGTAAGAGCAGGCTATTGTCCCAGCTGATAAGTATTGTGAAGCTGTATTTGCACTTGTGTGTGTGTGTGTGTGTGTGTGTGTGTGTGTGTGTGTGTGTGTGTGTGTGTGTATGTCTATAGGCATCTGTGCAACAGTTTTATGTGCGCTATATGTGTTAGCATGAGGAAGATTAGGATGGTTGTTCTAACTGTATTACATGTTCAAATTAGAGACATGCTGATGAACCTCTAATGAGCTTTTCTTTATATAGTGCCTGCACGTCTCTGAATTACTCATTATTACAGCCGCATTATTAGATCTCACCAGTGAAACACTTGCTGCTATATGGTGATAATGTCATTGAATCTGAGTTTCAATGCATTGTTATTGGCTTTCTGTCTTGATCCAGTTCTTGTCATGTCTGCCTACGTGTGGTATTAATTCTGTCACCTTGCTATGAAGCACATTATATTCCACATGAAAACTTTTTTGTTGATCTATTGACGTGTTAGTGGAACCTTTGTTGCGTTCTAGAGAAACTCTATTCTGATAGTTCATAAGTGCACAATAACCGCAGCATTGTCTGGAATTCAGCAAATTCATGAAAAGGCAAAATAATGCAGCTAGATTAGTGCAAGGGGCGTGGAGCTGATTAACAATGTAGTAGGAGCAGTGTTGCATGACAGAGTTAATCGAAAGAGATACTTCACTAGCACAAATCCCACAGGTTATGTAGTGAATGATTCTGAGTGATGTAAGTCACATGCTCTAATCATCCCTATAGCATTCATGTAAGCAGGCACATGATGATGATGCACATTCACATAATAAATGTCCAGGCTGTTCTTAAAAATATCTTGCTTTAATGTAATTTGGTAGTCTGTTTCAAGCATCAGCTACTCTGTCAGAGAACCAATTAGTACACTTCTCATTCCTATAGAATCTTCTACACAGGTTATCCGACGATTCTCTAGTACTTTTTGATAACCCCAGACATTTCCAGAGGTAGCTGTCCCTAAATGCCTTATATACCTGAATAAGATCTCCTCTTAAATATCTATAAGAGGCACTTTACAAGTTCAGATATTTTAGTCTTTCATAATAACTTAGATTTTCACATCCGTGGATGCCCTTAGCATATTTCCACTGTACTCTTTCCAGTTTATTCATGCTTGTTTCCTATAGGGTTTCCATATTGTCATTTCATACTCAAGTTTGGGTCTAATGTAACTAACAAGCAATGTCTTCATTATGTTTGATTTCCTAGACTTAATAAATAAGCACTTTTGCAATGTAAAACAGTAGTAAATATTGAATAACAAATACAAAGTGGGACACCTAAAGGACTCATTTTAAAACAGACATAAAAGCAATAATGGATGAAGGACAATGCTAACTTTAATCCTCAAAAATGCAAGTTCAAATAAACACATTTTAATATATATGTATATTTTTAAATGGCTGAAGTTCAGGACTGCCCTCAACCAGCCAAACAAGAGGTCCCAGAGTAAGGGCTCCTGAAAAGCAAATAAATGCCCACTGGATAAATCCAGGCAGACCCTTGGAAACTCCAGCACCCCACTGATGGCAGAGTGCAGGTTACAAGTTAGCTGGTATTGGGCAAGCAGTACACTAAGGTTAGGGGCCTTATGTTATGTAGAGCAGAACCTAATGACTGATACAAGACTAAACTGTTAGCCAGTGCAGACCCTGCAGAAACAGCACAATGTGATGGTAACAGGACACCCCAGTAGTCAGGTTGTAGAGTTCTACAGCAGCAGTAGCAGCAGATGGTCAATCTCTGAGTCTGGTGGTCTCAGGTAAAGGGAGTTAATGCAGTCTAGCTAAGAGGATATGAAAGTGCAAACTACCATAAGAATATTGTACTTTATTAGGCAGGTATTTTTCATAGGGAAAATGAGAAGTCACTGACATCATAAACTGGTTCCTAGGAGTGAGGCAGTCAGGAAATAACACCCCTAAAGTCTGCATTTCAGCACAAGATCCTGTTTGATACCATTATTGGTAACACCTGTGGACAAACTGAAGCAACTGAATTTTAAATAGTGGCATTAATGAATCAATTATAAACCATGCAGTTGTAGATGCATTCCAAGTCCGAGTTACATTTATTTAAGGCAACGTATCCTGAGGAAAGGAGAAATGCTGCCAGTGTTTCATTACAGTAAGGATGGTAGTTTAAACCATTCTTTCCAATAACATTTCTAAGTTTCAGCATTTCCATGGTGGACAGCAAGAGATCAAACATACAACCATAGGTCTCCCACATAGTGGAAAGAGAGAAGAGGAGTTTACTTCAGACACAACCTTAAAGTATGATGGGAAAGGAAGGAAGAAAATTATTTTCAAATGACATCCAAGATACCACAATGACTCAAACAGTCCCGAAGGATCTCCTAGTCTGAACAAATACTATCTCAAATGAATAGGCAGAAAAGCCAACAAACAGGAATTCCACCAAGATTTGAAGGAACAAAAAACACCACAGGATAACCACCACTCAAAAATGTTTAATCTTCACTTTTGTCTATAAAAGATTTCATCAGAACAAAGTGTATCACCACAACAAACTTCTTCTATACTAAACCATACCAGTAAAAAACATCATTTAATTAATCACAGTTATGCAAAGTATTTAATAAAATGAATTTAAAAACAATCGTGAAAATGTTTAAAAATCTCAGAAAATGCATAAAACAGTGATAATAATTACTTGTCACTACCCTGTTTATTAACTTTAAACTTCTTATTTTAAAAACAATATTCTAAGTTAATAGTCTCATTAACTCCAGGTAGTTTGTCTGCCCTTAGTTTCATTTGCCAAAGTGTTTCCATTTACTCAACTAAATCTCTGTAATTTCCTCCTCTAAGATCCTTTGGCATGTGTTCTAAACTACAAAATAAAAACTTTTTGCTTTCCTTACAGACTAAAATATGTCTATTAAAGCATTATTTTTGTCCTTAACTTTGAAACTGCTTGTTTTTAAATTTTTAACATTTTTATTGCTAAACATTTTTAATGCTAATCCTGTGGTGTTTTCGTTCCTACAAGTCTTGGATCTCATAGTCTGCCATATCAAATTCTGATGACTTTATCACTTTAGTTTTTAAGATGTATATCTTCAAAACTAAAGTGATAAAGTCATCAAAATTACATGTATTAAACTCATGCCAAAAACAAGAGAGGGAACATTCAGCCAAACCTCTAAAAGCTACAACAACAAACAAGAATGAATACTGGTCCTGATGGAGGCAAGTTTACTGGCAATGTACCAGAAAAAAAGTTACATTTCTTAGCTCAAAAATACCCATGGTTGAGAAGAAAAGATAGGTTTCAAAGGTTACCCACTATACAGAAGAATGTTGTTAAGGCACGCAAGGTAAGCTTGCAAGGAACATTTACACCCTTATTTTTAACTATCTCAGAAACTATATGAGTCTGCAGAAACTTCAGGGTTACTTCTGAACTGGTGTGGAAAAAGATAGATTTCTATCTAGCCTCTTAATGCTGAAGTCTTCTAGACAATATCTTTCTGACTTCAGAAAATGCCCGCCTGCTTTGAATTGCATCTTGGCCAAAATCTTGAAGGATCCATACCATTAAGTCTAGAAGCTAAGGCGGCCTCATTTCCTTTGCTTGCTGTAATAACTGTTCTTTGTCCTCAAAGTTTAACAACTTGAACATCACCTGGTTGTTATGAGATTGCACCCAGTCTGATGTGCCTGTTCAATCACAACTGCCAATCTCCTTCCCAGTTTAAGTGCATCTGGAAAATGCTTTTTAAATGCTTGTTTGACTTGTTGTTCTCTGCCTGACTATTGCTGATCTCTGTCTGCATTTGATTTTGGATTGAAATTATTTTTTTAAGGTTTGGCTACTTTCTATTTGTTTATCTTTTTTCTTATATTGCATTTTGTTTTGTTTTAAGTGCTTTGTTCTTTTGGAGTTTTAAATGGTCTTAGCTAGGATCAGTTAGAAAAGTTAGAAAATAATTTTTTGCAGACAGTGAATGACATTCAGCTAATTAGTGGCATAACATTCCTGATTTAATTGGAAATATTCACAGTCTTACCTGCTTAGCTGTATTGCTTGTTTGATTTGCTGTTCTCTGCCAGACGATTGCTGATCTTTGTCTGCATATGATGTTGGATTGACGTTAATAATTTAAGGTTTGGTGCTGGAACTGTATTCTACTCTGTTCAACAATACAATAAACGTATGCCTTATTGAGATACAGCTGAGGCTTATATGGAGTATCGTTACCCTACTGGTGGACAAAGATTGAACACTTGAGCATCACTTGCCAAAGGTCACCGAGCCATGCCAACAGTAATTTAATTTTATGGAGGAATGTCCCCCTTTTTTGTGTTAGTGTGACTGTGCAGTTGTTTATATATATATATATATATATATATATATATATATATATATATATATATATATATATATATATATATATATATATATATATATATATATATATATATATATATATATAGATATATATACATACATACTGGCCCTGGTCTTATTATCAAACTCACTTTCGCAAAAGTGCACTTTGTCGAAAATGCACTTTCACTGAAAGGTAACTAAGCAAACAGTTGGTTGCATGTAGATTTAGTTGTACATCAACATGTACTGTTGATTGTACAACTAAGCAAACTGTTGCTTAGATCGCGGTACAGTGGGGATAAGGGAATATTCCATTTTCCCCACTGTAGTGCAATCTAGGAGTGAGGATATTAAAGTAGGGGGGTGTGGGGGCACTATATGAGTCTGCAAAAACTTCAGGGTTACTTCTGAACTGGTGTGGGAAAAGAGAGATTTCTATCTAGCCTCTTAATGCTGAGGTCTTTTAGACAACATCTTTCTGACTTCAGAAAATGCCCGCCTGCTTTGAATTGCATCTTGGCCAAAATCTTGAAGGATCCATACCATTAAGTCTAGAAGCTGAGGCAGCCTCATTTCCTTTGCTTGCTGTAATAACTGTTCTTTGTCCTTAAAGTTTAACAACTTGAACATCACCTGAGAAGGATTGTTATGAGATTGCACCCAGTTTGATGTCCCTGTTCAATCACAACTGCCAATCTCCTTCCCAGTTTAATTGCCTCTGGAAACTGCTTTTTAAATGCTTGTTTGACTTGTTGTTCTCTGCCTGACTATTGCTGATCTGTGTCTGCATTTGATTTTGGATTGAAATTATTCATTTAAGGTTTGGCTACTTTCTGTTTGTTTAGCTTTTT